>NW_024821859.1:0-1786 GCF_019175285.1 Sceloporus undulatus | reverse complement strand
ACAAATAATTTAAATATAAATATAAATATTTATAATATATCAATAATGAATATCTGTTTGGATGGGTTATCAGTGGAATACTTATTGGAAGATCAGATCCCCATATATTTCCAGGCTAATAGTCAATTTTCTGGTGGAGGCAACAAGATAATGGCTTAAATCCTGAAGTCTTGTTGTAAATGTCTGTTGTTGTTGTTGTATGCCTAATAAAGACTGACTGACTGACTAACTGATAAAAATAATAAAATATAATAAAAAATAATATATAAATAAAATAATATAAATATAAATGTGTATAATATATATAATAAAAATTATAAAATAAAATATAAATAATAAAATTATATATATATATATATAATCTTTATATATATAATAAAATATCAAATAAAGTATAAATAAAGGTTATTAATAATAATAATAAGAAGTAAAATCATATAAATATAAATATGTATAATATATATGTAACAAAATATAATAAAAATAAAATATCAATAAATGTAAGTATAAATTATAAAATATTATAAATGTATAATATATAATATATATATATATATATGTGTGTGTGTGTGTGTATGTATCTATATATATATATCTATATATATACATACATACATACATACATACATAGTCCCCAAATGGAGGATGCTGTTTATTTATGAGGACATCTGCTATTCCAGTAGAAGGGCCAAGCAGGTAAGAGACGTCCATCATTATGATGGACACCTGCTAGGCCCACTCTGTGTCTGGAGGAGGCGGGCCTCTGGAGCAGGGGCGGGGCTTAAGGCCTCCCTCTGAAAGCGATTGTCGGAAGGGGCGTGGTTTTAGAGCAGGGGGCGTGGCTTAGCATTGGGTTTTTTCCCCCCCTCAGCTGAAGGTGGGTGTGTCTTGTCCTCGAGTCCGGAGCCGTTGAAGAGAGGAATGAATGGCAGGTGTGTTCTAAGGCCGCGGAGCTCTCTGATTGGCTAAAGCGCGCCGGCCGGCCTGTCTCCGCCCACCGCGCTTTTCTGCCTCTGACTGAGGAGGAGAATCAACGCTGAAGCGGAGGAGAAGAAGGAAGGATGGCAGAGGAGGAGGCGGTTGTCTGGGTGCCTGCGCGGCTCTCTCTCGGCTTCTTCCTCCGTGGGGCTCCGGTGAGTGAGTCACTGAAGGAAGGAAGGGGACCGAGACCTCCCTTGGCCGCCTCAGACAATGGGAATTGAGGGCCAGGACCCATTTGGAGGCTTCTAGAAGGGAACCTCTAGGTCAAGGGCTGATATATATATATATATATATATATATATATATACACTGTATATGTCAATTTTAATATTATAAGAATATACTGTATTATATTATATATTATATATATATCTCTTATGTATAATATACGTATATATATATTATACATATATTATATTTTAGTATATTATATATATATTTATTATATATTGCTCATATAATGCTTATATAATGCTAATATTATATAATAAAATACTAATTATATAACATAAAATTATTATTATTTTTATTTTATTATATCCCACCTTTTCCCCAATATATATATATATTGCTAAACATATAATGTAAAATTATTATTATTATTATTTTATTATATCCCACTTTTCTCCCAGTACATACATATATATAATGCTAAATATATACAGTACTGTAATATAAAATTATTATTATTAATTTATTATATCCTCCCTTTTCCCAAAATATATATAAAAATGCTATTTGTGTAATGTAAAATTATAATAATTATTATTTTACTATATCCTGCCTTTCCTCCAATATATATATA
>NW_024821858.1:634-1786 GCF_019175285.1 Sceloporus undulatus | reverse complement strand
CACTCTCACTTAGACCCTCACATCGTCCACATTTATTGTTATCCTTCCAACCTTATTTCTATACTAGCCCTCAGGCTAACCTTGTCCCTCACTTGGAGTGCTGTATTAGAACCAAGTCCCTCACTTCTGAACTTGTTCCCTATCAGACCCAGTCACAGAGCTAAGTCATTCCCTTCCAAACTTTAGCTCTCACAGTCCCTACCCTCTGGACTGTCACTCAATCAGACTCTTATCTGTCTGAAACCTAACCCTATCTGACTCCAACTGTCACTAACGGAATTCTTCTCCTCTTACCAGCCAACATTCTATTGGCGGTCGTCAGCTGACTCCTGATTGGCTGTTGCTAGCTTTCTCCTGATTGGCTGTTGCTAGCCTACAGACAAAAAGGAAAAACAGAGTTTCTTAAAACAGATATTAAACAACAAGAAAGAAAGCACTTACAACAGCAAATAAAAACAGTAAATAAGGAAGAGAAAGAAGAAGTGGCAGTCATAAATAATAAGGTTATGAGTATGATTTGAGTTGTGATTTATGTATCTCCACCCGCCAAATTTTTCCTCTAATTTTAAGCTAATTACGTATTGTATTTTATTGTTTTCAACTCAGATTATTTAATTTGTAGTTTTAGCATCAGGATGGGGGTTGGGTAGGGATTAATTTTGTATTTTATTCTATTTTAAATGTATTTTTACTGTTGTAACCCACCCGGATTCTTCGTGATTGGGTGGGCTATAATTAATATTATTATTATTTTGAATGAGCGTGATGGACACTTGACTGAGATTATAAGAGCTGAAAGAAGAGAAAAATTTAGCCAGGAAGAAAAGAATCATAAAAGTTTAAAATCTTTGTGTAAATTAATTGAGGAGAAAGCCTCAGAGTTAAAGGTAAAACATCCTCGCAGAGTCAAAAAGACACAAAAAGAGGTTAAACAACAACTGAGTGCAAAAAAAGCAAGTACTGTATCTTGTAAAAATGGAAGAAAAACATCATAGATCCCAGCTAGATAAACTTTCTGTACAGTGGTACCCCGGGATACGAATTGATCGCGTTACGAAATTTCCGGGATACGAAAAAGTTAGATTGGAAAAAACTGTTCCGGGATACGAAGGTTTTTTCGGGTTACGAAATTTTTTTCGGCGCGAAATTCAA
>NW_024821858.1:0-534 GCF_019175285.1 Sceloporus undulatus | reverse complement strand
TTCTGTACAGTGGTACCCCGGGATACGAATTGATCGCGTTACGAAATTTCAGGGATACGAAAAAGTTAGATTGGAAAAAACTGTTCCGGGATACGAAGGTTTTTTCGGGTTACGAAATTTTTTTCGGCGCGAAATTCAAACGCGCGGCTTTCCAGCGCTAACGGAAAGCCTTTTCGGGTTGCGAAATGCATCGGGTTACGAACGGGGCGGCGGAACGAATTAATTTCGTAACCCGAGGGAGCACTGTACTTTCAGATCCGACATCTACTTAGAAGCTACATATTAAATGGGACACTGGTAAAGAATTCTTAACCTGGCAACTAAATAGAACAATCCAAGAGGTTAAACTATTTCAATGGGGAAAAGAGGTTAGAGATAAGACTCCATCAATCTTAAATCCAGTAAGGGAGAAGGGTTAGAAGACTGAATACGTTTGGTAATGAATTTAAGAGGAGCATATAAAGGATCTGAATTTAGGTTGAAATGTTGTTAAAGAGTTGAAAACAAACAAGTGATATGGTGTATAGTTATAAT
>NW_024821857.1:0-1786 GCF_019175285.1 Sceloporus undulatus | reverse complement strand
AATAATAATAATAATAATAAGGCTTGTATTAAAATTATTATTATTATTATTAACCTTTATTTATAAAGCGCTGTAAATTTACACAGTGCTGTACATAAATCTTTTTCTGATCCCTTTTAAAACCCAGTTCCCCAGCAGAGCTGTGTAAGAAAACCCTTTCAGAAAATATACACACAAAAGACACACAAAGAGACACACTGCCTTTCTTTTGACCCAAGGAGCCTGGCCTCCTTCTGACTCTGGAGCCTCAGGAGAGAAAGAGAGGCCTCTGTTCAACTGAGGCCTCAGAGAAGGTTCTGGAACATTATTCCCAACAGTCACAAGCAGCACAAAACGGCTGCCAGAACAAAAAATGGCTGCCGGAACACAATATGGCTCACTCTGTCTAAGCTCTTGGCAGTTTGAGGCTTTCAGGGGAGAGAGAGAGACTGAGGGGAAGAGAGGAAGGAGGTCCTGGAGGGAGGAGGCCTTGGGAGATATAGGGCCTTCCTGAGATATTCGGTGTTCGCTTCCTAACAAAGGGGTTTCTGGCCTCATAAAGGATTTGAGGCAAACTGGATCTGAAAGACAGTAGTAGTCTTTTCTCTTGCCAATGGGATTTACAGTGTATTTCCTGGACTTTATCTCCCAGCGTACACAGGGCCAGAAAGAGGAGGGGTCCTGCCCTGCAGTAAGGCCCCTCCAATCTCTCTGAACCGAGGACTACAACTAGGGTTGCCATAACCTGGTTGCAACCGGGTCTTTCCCGGTTTTGGCTGCACCTGCCCGGTCACGGCATGGGTGCAGCCAAAAACCGGGAAAAGCCCGGTTGCAGCGGGGTTGCTGGGCAACCCTGGGGCCTTGCTGCCCTCCTCCTCCTCCACCATGCATGGCCGTGTGGAGGAAGAGGAGGGCAGCGAGGACTGAGGCGGAGGAGGCTGCAGGGAGGCGGCGCCTCTTGGGCGCAGCCGCGCCAACCTCCCCACCTCCCTGCAGCCTCCTCCCTCCTTCCTGGCTTCCGCGGGGGCCAGGAACGAGGAGAGGCCGCAGCGATCGCCGCCGGCCTGTTCCCCTCCTTCCTGGTCCCTGCGGGGGCCAGGAACGAGGAGAGGCTCCGGCGATGGCCGGCGCTCTCCCCGCCTCCTTCCTGGTCCCTGCGGGGGCCAGGAACGAGGAGAGGCCCCGATCCTGGCCTCCGATCGCGGCTAGGCACGGGGCCCAGGCGGGGAGGGAAAGCCTCCTTAAGTGGAGGCTTTCCCTCGCCGCTTGGCCTCCGCTCCCCACCGCGATCGCAAGGGGAAATGTAGGGCAGAATTTTCAAATGTAGGACACATTTTTAGTGCATCCTACATTTGAAAATTTTGTCCTACATTTTTCCCGGTTTTGAGGTCCGGCGCTATGGCAACCCTAACTACAACGCCCACGTCTTCTTGACCAGACACACTGGCAATATCTTCCATCTTTCCTTTCTTTCTCCCTAGCAGGGTTGTGAGGTGTGATTAAGCCCTGTAAGTGGTGTTATTCCTCTTGTTGTCGTTGTGTGTCTCCAAGTTGTTTCTGACTTATGGCAACCCTAAGGGAAGCCGTTCGCAGGCTTTTCGTGGCAAGATTTGTTCAGAAGTGGTTTTGCAAGTGCCTCCTTCTGAGGCTGAGAGAGTGTGACTTCTTGCCTAAGGTCACTCAGTGGGTTTCTGTGGCCAAGAGCGCATTCAAACCCGGGTCTCCAGGGTCATAGTCAAATCCTCCAGCCACTAAACCACGCTGGCTCTTTCTTGAGGCTTTGTAGTGTTTTGTGGTGTGGCTCCAA
>NW_024821856.1:0-1786 GCF_019175285.1 Sceloporus undulatus | reverse complement strand
AAAAAGAAAGGAAAATGGTGGGTGTCAGCAGTGGGTTGGAGAATTTGCATTTAGATAATGAAACTAGATTTTTCTGCAACTTGGCAGTTAGTTTGCTTGGCAAACATGGCAGAGCAGGAGGTTAGACAAACAAGTCTTGATAGGTTTTGTTACTATAACTTCTTTGTGTGAGCCTCATGCCCATTTTGTCACAGGCCCAAGTAAATCCATCTTCCTTCCCTTGAATTGTTAGTTGAAACTGAAGTAAAGAATGCATCTTTTTTTAGAACTTAACTGCATTAGCACTTTTGCAGATTCAAAACATCGTGTATATGAAATGAAAGCTGCATGCAACAAGGATTATTCATAATAGATCTTCTCATTGAGAAAGATAAATGATATCTTATACAGTTACTTTAATTACTTAAGGGAGGAAATTCTTTACCCTGTTTTACTCTGGAGCAAAATTACATACATGGGAGTCAGAAACTCTTCAACATAAATGTTCAGCTTGATGATGGAATTGCTGTCAGATGCAGTAGTGTACTCTAAGACAAGCAGCCACTGCTATAATTATGCTATCATATCCTATCATTAAAGATTCCATGGAAAAAAAAGGGTTTATAAATTACTCCTCTTCTTAGATAAACCACCCCATATTAAGGCATCAACAATATGGTACAGAATTAAATTAGAATCTCATAAAATGAAATATGTTCTGTATTAGCTGTTTGACACTTAATTTGCCTCCAAATGAGTAGAGGAAATCACAAATTAACCCGCCTTTGTTTTTCCAACCATAGATTATTAGGTGTTAGAACAACTGCAATTACAGCCTGATAATAATCCCCCCAACCTTATGAATATGTACTGAAATGTGTCACTTTGAGTTAATGAAACCTGTTTGTTAGGACTTGTTTAGATTTCTTAGCATTTTTCTTGTGCATCTTCAACTTCCAGTTTAGCATGAAGGAGCATAAAGTTTAAACTGTTTTTTTAGTAGCCGTGTTTAGAGGACATCATGTGTATGTTGCTTGCTAATAAAATAAATAATATAAAATTTTTATTTATATGCCGCCCTTCCTTCGATCAGGGCGGCTTACATCAGGTTAAAACACACAAATACAAGATTAAAATACAAAAACAATAAAATCAACAACAAGCAAAAAAGCCCCATAGCCCAACCTCTCGGCCACGGAAGAGGAGGGAGGCCCACAGGATTTTTATTCGGGGAATGCCTGTTGGAATAGGAAGGTCTTAAGGTCCTTCCTAAATTGGGCCAGGGTAGTAGACGAGCGGAGCTCTGTGGGCAGCGCGTTCCAAAGGGCTGGGGCAGCTATGGAGAATGTCCTCCGAGATGTGGAGGCTAATCTAGCCCCAGGCACCTTCAGTAGCTGCTGCCCAGATGTTCTGAGGGTGCGAGGCGGAATGTACGGAGAGAGGCGGTCCTTTAGGTGTCCTGGGCCCAAGCCATTTAGGGCTTTATAGGTAATTGAGCTCGGAAGCGAATGGGCAGCCAATGGAGGCCTTTTAAAACCGGTGTTATATGGCTGGCCCTGGGAGCGCCAGTGACCAGCCGGGCCGCCATATTCTGCACCATTTGCAGCTTCCGAGTTTGGTATAAGGGTTGCCCCATGTAGAGTACATTGCAGAAATCCAATCTCGAAGTTACCAGAGCATGTACAACCGTTTCTAGGTCCCTCTGGGCCAGGTATGGGCGCAGCTGGCGAATCAGCCGGAGCTGATAACAGGTGCTCTTGACCGTCGCATTCACCTGAGCAGTCAGGTGAAGCGACGAGTCAAGAGC
>NW_024821855.1:0-1787 GCF_019175285.1 Sceloporus undulatus | reverse complement strand
AAACAGGAAGAAACAGAGACTTTTTACCAGATGAGATGTTAAGTCCATAGCTGATGAAAAGATATACATTGTCAGTTGCAAGAACTGATCTAGTGGAAACCCCTGAGAAGGACAATGGTATAAATGAGTTAATAGGCTGGAAAAACAAGGTATTGCTGTCTGCCATTAATATGATGGGAAAATAAATATTTTCAGAACCATACTGAGAGTGGGGAAAAGTGGTAAGTAAGAGAAAGAGATTAGAAAATTTCATATGCTGGGTAATAAATTTAAGATGAGCATATAAGATCTGAATTTAGATTGAAATGTTGTAATGAGTTAAAAACAAACAAGTAAAATTAATATTGAAATTATATTTTAAAAGACAAGTATATGTTTGTTATTGAACTACAGAAAAAACCCGAAGATACATAACTCGGTAATGATTATTGATTGGGGCAAAGATCCGTGATGTGACAGAGAGGCTGACAAGACTGGTCAGGCCTACTGACCAATACTCCTTCCTTTTGGTCCATGTAGGAACCAATGATACTGCAAGATACAGCCTTCAGAACATCAGAAGGGATTACGAGGCGCTTGGTAGGAAGCTGAAAGGAATAGATGCACAGGTTGTCATCTCGTCTCTTCTGCCAGTTGAAGGGCATGGTTCAGAAAGGGACAGGAAAATAGCAGATGTAAACAACTGGCTCCGCAGATGGTGCCACCGAGAACGATTTGGATTCTTTGATCATGGGCTGCAGTTCCATGAGGGGGGACTCTGGGTTGCATCTCACACCAGTTGGCAAAAACATTTTTGCCAACAGTCTCAAGAATTTGATCAGGAGGGCTTTAAACTGAGTTATGTGGGGGAAGGAGACAATATTCTGGAAGGCAAAAGGGCTGGAGAAAACAGACAAACTGTCATAGAAGGAACAAGGCAAATAGTGCAAGGACCCACAGTAGGAGGAAAATCAATTTGCCCAGGCAGCAAGTAAAGGGGACCCATGGTCTGCGAGGTCTCTACACAAATGAACAGAGCATGGGAAATACTTGGGGACAAAAGTATGTTTGCAGTTTGTGTCCAAGTACTGTAGTACTAAAATCAAACAGACTTATTGCCTTGAATCATAGTTACGGACGTGTTGCAAGCTATGTGGCGCAACACTTACTCGATGCAGGAAATCTGGAGCAAGAGCATCCCAAAGTTTGAAGATCTCCAGGAAAGTCATGGCCTGCATCTGCACTGCAGAAATAATGCAGTTTGACACCATTTTACTTGCTCAATCCTATAGAATTCTGGGACTTATATTTTTGTGAGATATTTAGCCCTCTCAGTCTGAGAGCTTTGGTGCCACAACAAACTACAAATCCCAGGGTTCCATAATTTTGAGTCATGGCAGTTAAAGCTGTATCAAATTGTATTAATTCTGAAGTGCAAATATAGCCATGGAAATGATAGGATCATTCACTTATGCTGCTGTCTCATCAAACATAAAATATCGTTTTATAGTCCACCTAACCTGTCTGTATCTAATTTCAAGGTTGGCATTTTGTTGTTGCATGCCTGCAAGTCATTTCCAACTTATGGTGAACCAAAAGCAACCCTATCACAAGTTTCTCCGAGGCTGAGAGTGTGTGACTCACCCAAGATCACCCAGTGGGTTTTCATACCTGAGTGGGCAACTGAACCCTGGTCTTCACATTCATAATCCAACACTCAAACCATGCTGGCTTTCCTGGCATTTCCCAGGGTAGTTAAACTCATCCCACAAAACTGCCCTGAAGATAGGCAGGCAAGCAACCAGCCA
>NW_024821854.1:0-1787 GCF_019175285.1 Sceloporus undulatus | reverse complement strand
CCAAGGCATTGAATTTATTGGGGGGAAGAGAGTTCAGTAAAAAGTTTCGGGTGGATTTAATGTTCCCCTGCCCTGACCTCCGTTACTTTAAGGATAAATTCTCAGTGGGGAGGAATAACTAACTCTCTTTGCAAGACAGCCAGATGTGAACAAGCTGCCCAACTCTAAAACACATGGAAAGTGCATAGGCTTCTTCTGTACCTTGTCAGTTAGTTCCAGGTCATCCTCTGATTCTATGAGATCCATGTTCCTGAAGCCATGCCAGTAAGATCCCAGCGGCAAATGTGAGTCATCCTCCAATCCGCATCCAACATCCAAATGGGCTGCTTTGACTCCATAGGACAGAGAAAATCTCTCCATTTGAACAGAGTAGAAAGATGAGGTGGTGCCCCTTTTCCATATTGAGGCTTTTCTCCTAAGGCCAACAACCTCTTGCATAAAAGTGTCCCAGACTCACTTGGCTCCCTTCCTCTGGGTCAGCAAGAATTGTCTGGTTCACGATCGCCGTCTCTTCTTCATTTCGCATGATGCCTTTGTCATTCATCTTAAGGCCATACAATTTTGTGGAGGGATCTTTCTTCTTTCCAAGTCCTTTGTCTGGAGAAGATTTTTTTAAAGTATAAGAACAGTCTAACAAATAAATACAATTTTACCTCAGCAAATTAAGTGAAGCAGAAGAAGCATCATAGGATCTATCAGGCAGAACTCTCTTCATCATGTAAACCTTTAACAGGTTCGCTACTGGTCAAGTTGAAGGCAGTTCTTCATTTGTCTGTGGTCAAAGGAGATTTGTCATAGGCCACCTCCACCGTATGACTGTGGATGAAAAAGCCCAGCAGCCTATATGCCTAGAAAAGAAATTGAGGGCACCTTCCTGGTAGGATTTTTCTTGAACTGCCTCCCAAATAATATGTCTTCTGTGAAAGATTACAAACCTTGTGTTTTTAAGGAGCAAAACTGTGTCTAATCATGGCCATGGAAGAGGTCCATACATTTCTGCATGGGATGGAGAAAGTGGAAGGAGACACAGTTTTCTCCTTTGCTCTTCTTGCTTGATCTTGGGGTCATTTGGTGGAGATGGGAAATTCAGGACAGACAACAGCAAAACAAAAACCACATTTCACACAGTTCATGTAAACTTTGACAGACTGTGACTTCCATATTATTGGGGCATTTAATTTCCTCCAGGTTTTCATCCATGGGGCTGGAGCCCATTTCCAAAATAGAGTCAGCACCAGAGAGAGCTCAGACTAAAAGACAGAGCAGATTCACCAACCCACTAACATGGAAGTCTCCATTCACTACAGTCTATGTGACGTAACTCCAAGCCATTGTCCTCCAGTGTCCTCTTTCCCTCCCAGTTAACATTTGTAGATTATCCCTTGCAGATCTTGGAGAATGAACTTCGAACCGAAGGAATAGCAGTATCCTTATTTTACTAGTATGTGTTCTCTTTTAAGAAATGCTTTTGTTCATTCTTTATTTTGTATCCTAAGCCACCTTGAGACCCACCCATGGAAGAAAGGTGGGATGAAATGTAATAAATAGCACAACCATACAGTCCAAAGAAAATACAATAGGAATGAATGAAGAAGAAGGATGCTTTCAGGTGAGATCAACCAGTCCAACTTGTGATGCCTTCACAAAGCAGGAGTAGGTTCCACTGTAAGAAAGACAGTACTCAAAACACTAACATAAAATAGGAAAGAGGCAAACTAACCCAGAGAAATGCTCTTGTCCTGAGGTCTCTCCTCCTTCTCTCAGCCTCAACTGACTCAACTCCCACC
>NW_024821853.1:0-1787 GCF_019175285.1 Sceloporus undulatus | reverse complement strand
TGGATCTACAATGAGTAGAATGACTGGCTCTTGAAATCATCCATGTGTTCACAGACATAACTGTGCTGTAAACTGCACTAAAACCTGGATTAGGGTCAAAAGACCTCTTTTATTACATCTCTGGGATTCTAGATTATCCAGTTCTGCAACAACCTCTGTGACAGAGAACTTTGCACAGGGAATTTTGTGTCCTTTTGGTTGCATAGTAGAAGTATTGCTATAATAAAGACACAAGTTTGTTAGACTGTTGAGTAGCTTGTTCATGGTGTTAAACTGTCAAAGACGCTTGTGCACAACAGTGGATTTGGGGAAACCTGGCTGTTTTCTACCTTGATGTTGGCCTTGCTCTCAGCCATCACCGAAAATCTATATTTAACACTTGTAACAAAGATGAAGTGCTATAAGACAAGCACCTTATCATCTCCATCAGCGAAAATGGACTTGGCATGATTGAATGCCTGTAATGGCATTGCTTGCATTTAAAAATACATTTTAAAAAAACACTCGAGTAATAAACATTTCTAAAAGGGGTGCTTTCCACACGCGGTAATATAGAGCACTGCGCTGCAACAGATTTCTCTGACAGTGGTTGTATTTATCCAGTGAGATTTATGGGGAAGAGGGAAATTACTCTTGTGAATAGGAGTAATACAGACATAGGCTATTACTATAGCAAAGGCTGATATCAATTTATATCCTGAATTCCTCTTCCCCACAGGCAATTGAAAGGGGAAGATGGCTATAAGCAGTTCCTAAAGCAGCCTCGAAAGCTAGGCCTCATTTTGTCATTGAGCTAAATGGTGAGATCTTAATGTATGCCAAGGCTCATTGTGTGGCATCTCTATATGCCTCACATTGGTGGAACTCGCTTTAGGGACTAACAGTAATATCCAAGTTTGGAAATGGTCCAGCTTTACCATAAGTCATTCATGCTTGCATTGGCAAATGCCAATCTGTATCTACGCATGGGTTTTATCCATCTTAAATCTGTCTTCTTTTGACTTGTGATTTTGTCTAATATGTATTTAGCTTTATAACTTAGGATAATAGATGATAAAAGAAAGCCCAGCTGGGGTAGAACAGACATCTCCTCCTCTTCTCCCCCTTAGAGGATGATGGAGATATCTCCTTAGAGAAGGGATATTAGGATCTTTTATTTTTCTTTCAAAGCGGTCTGCTGATATACACAATCTGTTGGTGGTGCTATTCATAATGGCAGAATTCAAAGGCATTTTCATGTGTTAGTCTGGAAATTCAGTACATAGAGAGAGCTTGCAATACCTCTGAGACTAACTGAAAGAAAGAAGTTGGTAGCATGAGCTTTCATAGACTTGAGTCTACTTCTTCAGTTGTATGTTTTGAATAGAGGGGATACAGACGGGCAGAAAGGAGTGTCGAGATGCTGCCCCTTTCTGCTCCACATCTTTGCTGTGGCAACCGCACGGTGACATCAATGATGCGCTCCAAAAAGGAGCCACAAAACACGGCCCCTTTCCGCTCCTCTGCGGAGGCGACATTAGCAACCTGGAGTGGCGTGGTGATGTTCCTCGTGCGCCACACCATTTAGAGGCAGTGCAGAAGGCACGTCATCGGCGTGTGTACCATCTCAGCGTGCATGCCCAAAATTACGCTGGGAGAACATGGATCATGCGGATGCTCCGCGCTCCCCAGCCCTAATTTTGGCCCCAGGCTGCCACAAAGCAGCGGTCTGTACTGGGCCAGAGTTCCTAACATTCTGAGAACATACTATTCTTGATTCTTTCTCAGCAAGAGAACGAATTGGTTGG
>NW_024821852.1:0-1787 GCF_019175285.1 Sceloporus undulatus | reverse complement strand
ACAAGAACATGAAACCTATTGTTCTCTGTGACTATCTGTTCCTGGGGGGCCCTTCTCTCCTGTGGCCTCCCCTCTTGTCCTCCTGCCCCTCGCCTGCGCACTACATTCCATTCAGCAGCTATTGTGAGTCTATCTGCCCCATTTTGTCTTTCTACTCTTGCAAGCAATGGGTCGCTATGCCTGCCCCTGTCCTTCTGCTGCTCTGAATTTGGTAACTTCTCTCTTGTCCTTCTTAAGTTCTCCCTCAAAACCCTTGTCCACTCCTGGACTTCTGCCCTTTCTTTTCCCATTTTGGCTACTTGCTGGGCCTTCTCAAACACTCTAGCATCTTGCTGTTTATAATATGCCTGAGGGCACCAAAAGTAAGTGTGACCGAGTTCCCCACAAAAGTTGCACTTGATGCTGCTGTAGCACGCAGCTGTCGGATGGCCCCTGGTGCCGCACCGTGAACACAAAGGAGTGGTGCACAGGCGCCTCTGGTGATCATAGGACCCACATTGGAAGCAGGCCTGAGGTTGGCCACTGTACCTGGTGATACCTCTATCAGCCCCTAGGAAAAAGTACTTAGGTATCTTGCCATGCCTGTACTCAGGGTCTTCATTTTTAAAGGAGACTACGCATCTGTATTCCCCTATCCAGTAGCCTTGTTTGTCTTCCTTTTTATCTGGCCCTGTCAGGATCGTGGCATATTTAGATACCCACCTCACTACGTCTTCAGCAGGGATAGTAATGGTTCTGAAACATATAGTCAGAACCTTGGTATCACCTCTAAATAGAGGGAACATCTCATATTCCGACAGCAGATCTCGGTTCAGACATTTCACCCTCTTGCAGTTAATCCATAACTCACTGTAAACTCTTTCTGATGCTAAACATACATCTATTTCTGTAGTTCCTGGAAGCTGAATCACTGCCACAATATCTTCCCTCTGAGCACCCAATATGTCTTTAAGAAGTCGCTTTGAAATATAGGCCCGTGACCCTTTCTCAGGGTCTGACCCCAAATATTTAAACGGTATTACAAAGCATGCTCTAGGGTTTCTTACATCTGAGGCTTCACTAAAAAAACGGTCAAGGTATGTCTCTTCATCTACTGTCATGCCGGAAGACCCTAAATCTCCTCGCCTTGCAGTGCCGCCGTCCCATCACGCTATACTGGCATATGTCCTCCCTTCCTTTTTCCGTTCTTGTGGCTTGTCACCCGGCACCCCAAGGGGTCGTCTGGATGCCAAAGTCGCAGAACCCTGCGGTGCCTCTCCGTGAGCGCCATTGCCATGTGTGAGATTGCCCTCCTTCCCCTTTGTGTGTCTGTCTGGCAGAGGGTTTCGACTTAAGTTCCCAATCTGTGTGTCTTTGTTAGTTTCCAGGTCCAATCAAGGTCTTGCCGAGACATGACCATTCTCAGCAGCATCAACATTTTCTAGAAACCTTTTCTTCAGGACTGTTGGTTGCTTGGTTGGCAAGGATGGGTTTTTGCGTTGTTCCTGGGAAAGAACACCAGCCAAAACAGCAGTACCTTCCATCAAGTTGTCTCCGGCCCCCAAACCCTGACCCAGTGAATCTGGTCCCCTGTTTTCCTCTCCCAGACACAAGCTACTTCCAACTTCTACAACTGCTTGACCCAGTTCTACATCTACTCTATCTGCCCAGGGCTGTTCCCCTCTAGGTTTCTTCTTCACTTCAGAATCCTAACCGTAATCTTAACCTAAACTCTAACCCTAATCCTAAACCCTAACCCTAACCATAAACCCTAACCCTAACCCCTAGCCCTATCCTTAACCCTAACC
>NW_024821851.1:0-1787 GCF_019175285.1 Sceloporus undulatus | reverse complement strand
ATGTATGTGTTTTAATTGTTACTCCCTTCAAATCAATATCCAATTTTACCTTCCTAATTAAAATCTCAATCACAACTAAGAAGAGAAGGAGAGATAAGGGGCATCCTTGACGCGTTCCCTTTTTAATTGGAAAGGAGGGGGTTTTCTCTCCGTTTCTTAAAATATTAGCCTTTTGATCCGAATACAGTCTCTCTATCCGTCTACGAAAATCATCTCCTATATTCATTGCCTCTAAGATTTTAAACATTGTGTTCCAATTTACAGAATCGAATGCTTTTTGTAGGTCTAAAAGAAATAAACCTGGCTGCTTGACATTATGTCTATGATAGTCCTCCAAAATATTCAAGGCATGCCGTGTTTTCTCTTTTAGTTGTCTTCCAGGGAGAAAACCTTTCTGATCCACATCAATAATTTTAATTAAGATCTATTTAAATCTCTTAGCCAAAATTGCTGGGTATACTTTGTAGCCAGAGTTTAATAACGAGAGAGGCCTATAATTAGCGGGGTCATCGTCTGCTTTGCTTTATTTCACAATTAAGGTAACATTCGCTTCTTTCCATGTATCTGGTATTTTACCAGTAAGAGCTTTTTTGGAAACTTGGTATAACTCTTCCTTAAACGCTTTATACAAATATAAGGGAAAGCCATCTGGGGTTTTATGGGCTTTCCCTTCCTCTGTTGCTTCTAAAATTTCATCCATAGTTATATCTGGCTCTAAGAAATTTCTTTGCCCTTCATCTAGTTTCACTCTTCTATGTTACACCAAAAGAGTAAGTTTTCCACCTTGAGATTTTCACTTCCGTATAAGTTTCTGAAGTATTCAAAGAAGGTCTGTTTATCTTGATAATATTTTCCCGTCTTTCTTGATTTTTAAGATTTGGTTTCTATTTCTCTTCTCTTTTAATTTAAGGGCTAACCATCTCCCTTCCTTCTTGGCATGATCGAAATAGTCTAATTGGGGGCTCCTTCCATGGGGCTTCCGCAGTGATTCCAAAGTGACCCCTCATTTTGGCGAAATCGGTAACAAGCGAATGCACAGAAATGTCTTCCAAGTTCACTCCGATTCCACTTCGAATTGGTCTGGTGTGGAATGCAGCTTCGCTTCTGCTCTGTTTCACCACCGCAACCCCCCCCCCAGGTTGCAAATTTCCCATGATGCAGTGCTGCAGTTCCCCCCATTTCCTTCCGGTGGTCCTTTCGCTTTTGGGGGAATAGGCAGCCAATGGGAGCGGAGGAGGGTCCAGGTAAAGGGAAGGAGGCCACGCCCCCTCAGGAATGGGGATCCAATGGGAAAATCACATTAGTCCCCATAGACTTGAGTTTTATCAATAAAGAACATTCCTAATACAACGCCGCCCTCTTGTGAATAGCCAGGGCACTGCAGCCTCTTTGGCTTCTCACCAACTTCTATCCTGGCGTGCCATCTGGTGGCCACTCTGGGCAATTCACTAATAGCTGTTAACCAAATTAAACGGTATATAAAACAAAAACATGAAACAAGCTAGAAAAGGTAACTGTTACATGGAATTGTAATTGGTTGACCAGCCAAAAAGAAAGGGCGCTCAACAATGACTCCTTTTCATCCTGGAGAGAAGTGACCAGTGGGGTGTCCAGTGGGGTTCTGTTCAACATCCTTATCAATGACTTGGATGACAGAATTGGGGGCATACTTATCAAATGTCCAGATGAGACCAAACTAGGAGGGTACCTAATACCCCAGAGTACAGGATCAAAATTCAGAATGACCTGAATGGACTAGAAAGCTGAGCCAAAGCTAACAAAATGAA
>NW_024821850.1:0-1787 GCF_019175285.1 Sceloporus undulatus | reverse complement strand
TCCTCAGGGGCAAGTTTGTGGATGTTTTCACTCTTCTGCAGCCTCTGGATGATGAAGCTGCCTCTGCAGCTCACAAAAAGGGTGACAAGTGGGATCACAAGTCCCACCATGTAGACCGCACTTTTGTCAATTAGACAGAGGGTTTTTCTATTTTCCTCGGTGTTGTAGCCATGGCCTATCCGGAGAGGGCATGGCATTTGGCTAACCACTTGACCAATGTCCACAAGGCCAGGACAATTGCAGGTGAGGCAGCGGCCATAGCTTATGACACGACCTTCCGGAAGCGTGCCTCTCAGAGTGACCTTGATAGATGGGACCTCATAAACAGCGAGATCTGGTTATTGATGGTGGGTCCCAACATAAAGGGCAGAGCTGACACCTCTAAACATCCCAGGTGGCAGGGCAAAAAAGATCAGCACAGGCTGGTCTGCTGAAAGTTCAATCAAGGCAAGTGTGTGCTTGCTGTTTGTAAATTCCAGCACTGCTGTGAATACTGCTCAGGACCGCATGCCAAATTCGTATGTTCTCGCCCCTCATTCTCTCAGCAGCCCTTTCGCCAGGGACGCCCTGCCCCTGCAGCCTCTGGCAAAAGAAATGGCACCCCCACCACTGGAGCAGAGGGGGGCAGGGGGTCCTATGTAAATCTGATCCGGCTGCCCCACTATCCTTCCTGCTAGCCCCCACCCCGGTGCGCTCAGCAGCCTTGCTCAGGCTCCTTCAGGACGACCCTGACTGCAAGGCTGCTTCCTTTTTAGCTGAGGGTTTCACCCTTGGATTCCGAATCCCAGCAGTGGGCCCGAGGGAGGCTTTCGAGGCCCGCAACCTCAAGTCCGCTAGGGACATGCCTGAGGTGCTCAGGTCCAAAGTTGCCAAGGAATGCCAGGCCTGCAGAGTGGCGGGCCCCTTCTCCACCCCGCCCCATGCCCAATCTTAAGGTCTCCCCCTGGGAGTGGTGCCAAAAAAGGCCCCGGGAGAGTTCCGCCTCATACATAATCTCTCCTACCCCCCCGGGTTGGTCAGTCAATGATGCCATCCCGCCTGAGCTGTGCTCGGTCCGCTACGCCTCATTTGACCAAGCGGTCAGGCTCATACGAGCATGCGGCCCAAGAGTCCTTATAGCCAAGTGTGACATCCAGTCAGCTTTCAGGTTCCTGCCTGTCCACCCAGACGATTTCTGTCTCCTAGGTTTAAAAGTCGATAATCAGTGGTATTTTGACAAAGCAATGCCCATGGGCTGCTCAGTCAGTTGTACGGCTTTCGAGACCTTCAGCTCCTTCCTAGAATGGGAGGTGAAGCGGCGGGCCACCTCCCCACTTGTCACACACTATCTTGATGATTTCCTTTTCATCAGTGAGTGAAATAGTAATGGTTGTTCTAAACTCTTGTCCACTTTCAAGTCCCTAGCATCCGAGCTCGTTGTCCCTCTAGCAGCAGACAAAATTGAGGGCCCCACGACATCCCTCACCTTCCTGGGCATCCAACTTGACTCAGTTTTGGGGGTATCTTGCCTCCCAGAGGACAAGCTCCTCACCCTTCATACAGTGATCAAGGCTGCCGTTGCTGCCCACAAGGTTACACTCAGTCAGATCCAGTGTATCATGGGACACCTAAATTTCGCATGCAGGGTGGTTGCCCCTGGGAGGGCCTTTTGTGCCAGGCTAGCTCGCTCAACGGCGGGGGTTTGGGCTTCCCACCACCATGTTCGTCTCACCAAGGGCATCAAGCAGGACCTCCTCATCTGGGACAGGTTCCTCAACAATTTCAATGGGATTTCCCTTTGGCAGCAC
>NW_024821849.1:923-1787 GCF_019175285.1 Sceloporus undulatus | reverse complement strand
AACTGGGCAAGAACACAGGTCACCCAGTCAGTATCTTCTCTACTGTGTTCCACTGTATTGCATTTCTATTTAAATTTCAAAGAGGTACTTTGGCCTGTTACAGACTGCCAAAATAAAGCTGTTTGGGGTCTCTTTGGAGTTATGCTGTTTAAATGATGCATGCATCCTAAGAATCCAGAAGCTGCACCAAAGCTGCACTCCAGTGCTTAGGAATGGAGTGTGGCTTTGGCACGACCTCCGGACTTGTAGGACCCATGCATCCTTTAAATAGCATACCTCCAAAGAGACCTGAAGCAGCTTTATTTTGGGCAGTCTGTAACAGGCCTATGTCTCTTCAAATGGAGAATTGAATATTATGTACCTATATATACCTTAAGAAGACAGTCATTTTTGGGGGCATAGTGAGAGGAGGACCACCATTATTAAACATCCATCACCCACCAATCTCACAATCCCTTTTATGTGACTGAGTACAGGTGCACAGGATGTCATCTGTAGTATGTGCAGAAAACCAACTGCAATGCCTCAACTGCATGCAGTTGAGGCATTGCATGTCTGCAGTCCTGACCAAGAAGCCTGAGTATGCAGTAGCCAAGCATTTTAACTCAGAACTCCCTAGCCTCTGTGATTTGCCCTTGTGGAGCCATATATTTCAAGTATTTAGATCCATAAACTTAAGACCTTAACACTGCATTCAGCTTAGAGGATAGTACTCTACACCACCATACACTGATGACTTTTCTAAACTTTGAATACAGTTCACTTCCATTCTGAGCAACTGAAGGAGAAACAGCTGAAACATTTTACTAATTTATTTATTATGCTTTTAATATATTTGTTTTAGAGACTAGCTGAACCGAGAAA
>NW_024821849.1:0-913 GCF_019175285.1 Sceloporus undulatus | reverse complement strand
ATCTATCTATCTATCTATCTATCTATCTATCTATCTATCTATCTATCTATCCATCTCTACCACTGTATGTAGTTCTTTGTTGTTACTGTTGTTGTTGTTATCTGCTGTCATGTCAACTCCAGCATATCCCAACCATACCATAGGGGGGGATTTTTTGGGGGCAATATTTATTCAAAAGATATTTGTTTCCTGTTAAGCTGAGAGAGTGTGATTTGCTCAGTGGGTTTCTATTGCTGATGGAGGTTTCAAATGCTGTTCTCCTGGAATACTAGGCCAACACTGACCACTAGATCACACTGACTATATACTGATGACACTTAAATCTCCATCCTAAAGGTAATACATTTGTAACACCTACATTGCCATCATAAAAGACAGTATAAAATTTGTTAGTGTGAATGTGAGTGCATCCTTTAATTATGAGGTAAGGAAAGTATTATCTTGTCCAGACCTCAGTGCTGCTGACCCTGACTACCCTGGAAGAAAAGATACCATCTATGTTTTCAAGCACTGGACTTAGGCTGTTGATATTATGATGCTGCCCTTTGGGAGTTCTCTAGCTATGGTTTTTTTTTTTTAAAAAAAGTAATATGCTCAAAAGTATAGTAATGGATTAGTAACAGATGCTAATAAATCAAGCCTGAACTAAAATTAATGAATCTATACATTGAAGAAATGCCTGACATAAAGAAGTAAGTGAAAGCTTTCCATGTGTTTATCTCCATGCTACGGAAAGTTTTGCCTGGTGTATTTCAGGAACTGGTGAGGGTGTTAGGATGCTGCTTAGGCACAGGAGAAAATGCAATAAAATAAGAATTAACTGAGACAGGCATGTATTGAAATTAGTTTGTTGATTAGGGCAGAGATAACAAGAAGAACGCAATGGAGTTGCTATAGAACAGGGGTAGGCAAC
>NW_024821848.1:0-1787 GCF_019175285.1 Sceloporus undulatus | reverse complement strand
TCAAGACGGATCTCTTCCGGCAGGCCTTTCCAGATTAACCATCCCGGCCCAGGTTCCCAGGTTCCCTGATTCCCTCATTCCTCCCGTGGCCCCATCTTAGAGATGGTTGAGGATCAACAGAGGGATATCAGGGTTTTTAGTTTTAATTGCTGTTTTTATCCTTGATATTGTATTTTTAATATGTTATACTATTTAATACTGTCTTAAGGGGGGGGAGGGATAAAGTGTTTTTAATTGTCATATTTTATATTTTACTGTTGTTAACCGCCCGGAATGGTTTGCCGGAGGGCGGTATACAAATAAATATTATTATTATTACAGGAAAATCCTTACTCAGTTACCCTAAGGTGAGACTGGCGATCACACAACAAAGGGCATTCACAGCAGTGGCGCCTTCTCTATGGAATGCCCTACCGGAAGAGATTCGCCTCAGTGGAACGGTGGAAGCCTTTAAGAAGGCTCTAAAGACTCATCTCTTCCTACAAGCCTACCCTCCCAATTCCGTCTGAGACCATCTCTCCCCTATTGTCTTTGATATACAGTCGGCCCTTCTTATACACGGATTTTTTATACACAGATTTAAGCATACATGGTTTGAAAATGTTCCAAAAAAGTATAAATTTACCTTGATTTTCCATTTTTTATAAGGGACACCATTTTGCTATGTCATTATATGTAATGGGACTTGAGCATACACGGATTTTGTTATACACGGGGGATCTTGGAACCAAACCCCAGTGTATAACAAGGGTCCACTGTACAGTAATTTATGGTTTTGATAGTTTATTATATGTTTTTAATCTTGTTTGAATTTACTTTTTTAATATGTATTTTTAGATGTGAATTTTTAATTGTTCTTATTATTTGTTTTTTAACGATATTGTACACCGCTTTGATCGTAGGAAAAGCGGTTAACAAATAAACAATTTATTATTATTATTTATTATCTCTTGCTGAAGACAAAAACTGGAGTGTGTGTGTATGCCTATGAGAAGTTGTATTTCAACATTTACCACTACCCCATTGGTGGAATGAGACCTCTTCTGTTAATAACAAGATTATTTGCTTTTGCTAGAGAAGCATGAGGTGGCCACTTAAAGTAGCTGATTAGGTTGATGCCGTGGCCCACACTATTTTTTGCCTGAGATAAAAGACAAGATGGTGCCTTCTTTCTATTCCACATATAAAAGCTGATGTCATGGCCTGCCTCCAGGATCTGGGCATGTCCTCTGACTCTGAAGGCTCTGATGGAGAGGATGAGAGCCCAGGAGACATGCCAGATCTGCAGCAATACTAGCAACCCCAGGAGACAAACCTGCACCCAGCACAGGAGCCATGTTCCCTGCAGCCATAAGAGCAATGGTCTTTTCAGCCACAATCCTCAGATGAAGAGCCTGGCTTGCCAGTGCCTACCTCTGCAGAGAGACCCCAGGAAAGGGGGAGACACTGGTATTTTTAAGTAAGAAGTAGGCTGCTAATAGGGCACACCTGTGAGACTCATATGGGCTATAAATATTCCAGCATCTCACTTAGTCTGGTATGGCTGATAACCATCCATCTTTCTTGGGAGAAAGCCATGCTGGTACAGTGGTACCCCGGGTTACGAATGTAATCCGTTCCGCGGCACCATTCGTAACCCGAAATCTTTCGCTAGCCGAAAAAGCCATAGGCGCTAGCGCTAAAAGCCGCGATTTCGTGTGAAAAAGCGCCGAAAAGCACCAAAAATTTTTTCATAAGCCGAAAAAAAACCCGTAACCCGAAACAGTTTTTTCCTATGGGATTTTTTC
>NW_024821847.1:0-1787 GCF_019175285.1 Sceloporus undulatus | reverse complement strand
GTATCCTGGGCCCAAGCCATTTAGGGCTTTATAGGTAATAACCAACATTTTATCTGCCGTTCTAATGCTCCGAGGTTTTTGATTGTCTGTTTTGTTTGTTCAGTCGCCTTGATGTAAGCTGTCCAGAGAATATTTTCACCGAAGGGTGGCATACAAATGCACTGATAAAATAAATGGTGGCGGGAGAAGGAAAAAGATATCAGCTCTTATCCGAGCGGTTTGACCATTTTCCCGGCGGTAATCAGAGCAGGCCTTTGATCTGTCAGAGCAATCAAAGTTTCCTCCAGAGGTTCTGCCTTCGGTACAACAACAACAACAACAACACAAAGAAATCCAGAAGCATAAGCAAGATCATTCTGGAGTGACCTTTGTTCTCTGTCAGGGAATGGGGAGGGGGGTGCCCTTCTTTTGCAGAGTGAGTTCTGTTTACTCTCCTCTGCCTTTATAGAAATGAGGACCGGCACAAAACACGGAGTGGAGTTCAGCTTGGGAGGTACATTGTTGCAAATGGACGCCCGTGCATGTGCCAAGTTGAATGCAGTAGCTTGGCAATGTCCATATCCACCTACAACAGTGGTTGTCAATCTGTGGGTTGCGACCCCTTTGTTCAGGTGCCCATCTTCACAATTCACTAAACACATCTTTCCGACGGTCTTCGGATGAAAATAATTTTATGGTCGGGGGAGGGGTCAGCAACCGCCCTCTCGATGCCATTGTTGGGTCAGAAACCAGTGTAGAGGTCTCCAGAGCTTCCGTGGACTCAATTAGACTGGATCACTTTGAGTCTGTAAGTACCGAAGATGTGGACAAGATCCTTAGAAGTGTTAGGAAGACAACCTGCTCTCTTGATCCCTGTCCCTCATGGCTAGCGGCTTAGGAGGGATCGGTGGTAACTACCTTGTTACGCCGAATAATAAACACATCATTCAGGGATGGGCAATTTCCATCTAATTTGAAAACGGCTATCGTAAAACCACTGTTAAAGAAGCCCTCCCTTGACCCCCTGATGCATAATAATTATCGGCCGATATCGCTATTGCCATTTCTAGGGAAGGTGATCGAGAGGGCGGTTGCCATCCAGCTTCAATCGATCTTGGATGAAACTGATTTTCTAGACCCATTTCAAACCGGCTTCCGGGCGGGCTATGGGGTTGAGACTGCCATGGTCACCCTGGTTGATGATCTCCGTCTGGGCATGGACAGGGGTAGCGTGTCCCTGTTAGTGCTCTTAGACATCTCAGCGGCTTTCGATACCATTGACCATGGTATCCTTCTGGGACGCCTGAGAGAGTTGGGAATTGGTGGCACTGCGCTCCAGTGGTTCCGTTCCTACCTCTCGGGTCAGTCCCAGATGGTGCAGTTGGGGGACGTGTGCTCCGATAGAAGGGCACTTACATCTGGTGTCCCTCAGGGAGCCATTCTGTCCCCCATGCTATTCAACATTTACATGAAACCGCTGGGAATGATCATCCGGGGACACAGGGCGCGGTGTTATCAGTACGCTGATGACACTCAGATAGTCTTCTCTGTGCCTCCGGCTGCTGCAGTGACCAGGGATGGCATCTCTCCTCTCGATGCCTGTCTGGAGTCGGTAATGGGCTGGATGAGGGAAAACAGACTCAATTTGAATCCAGAGAAAATGGAAGTGCTTGTGATAGGTTCTCCTGGCCCAGGAATGGTTGTTTGTCCACCTGTCCTGAACGGGATCACGCTCCCCGTGAAGGACTCAGCTCGCAGTCTGGGGGTGCTTCTGGACTCGTCGCTCCATCTTACATCCCAGGTGGATG
>NW_024821846.1:0-1787 GCF_019175285.1 Sceloporus undulatus | reverse complement strand
GCATTCTAGACTATAGGAAAGCTGATTTTAGTAAACTTAGAGAAATACTGGGAGTAATCCCATGGTCAGGAATACTAAAAAAGAAGGGAGTTCAAGACAGATAGGAATTTCTTAAAAGGAAGATACTGAAGACTCAATTTCAATCAGTTCCAGTAAGGAAAAAAATGGGAGGTGTCTCAAGAAACCAGGATGGATGACTAAGGAACTTTCAACTGAACTGACTTTTAAACAGAACACATATAAGAAATGGGAACACGGGGAAATCATCAAAGAGGAATTCAGACAAATAGCAAGCACATGTAGGAGTAAAGTCAGAAAAGCTAAAGCGCAGAATGAACTCAGGCTTGCTAGAGAGGTTAAGAACAACAAAAAGGGCTTTTTTTGGATATGTCTGCAGCAAAAGGAAGAAGAAGGAAACGGTAGGGCCACTGCGTGGAGAAGATGGCAAAATGCTAACAGAAGACAGAGAAAAGGCAGAATTACTCAACACCTTCTTTGCCTCAGTTTTCTCAAAAAAGTAAAAGGGTAGTCAATCTGAAGATAAAGGAGCAGAGGACAGAATAGGGGAATTTCAGCACAGAATAAGTAAAGAGATAGTACAGGAATATTTGGTTAATCTAAACAAATATAAATCTCCAGGACCAGACGAACTACATCCAAGGGTATTAAAACAACTGGCAAATGTAATATCGGAGCCGTTGGCAATAATCTTTGAGAACTCCTGGAGAACAAGAGAAGTCCCAGCAGACTGGAGGAGGGCAAACATTGTCCCCATCTTCAAAAAGGGGGGAAAGGAGGAACCCAACAATTATCATCCAGTTAGTCTGACATTAATAACAGGAAAGATTCTAAAGCAGATCATTGAACAGAAAGTCTGTGAACATCTAGAAAACAATGCCATAATCACAAAAAGTCACCATGAGTTTCTGAGAAACAAGTCATGCCAGACAAATCTGACCTCTTTCTTTGATAAAATTACCAGCTTGGTAGGTGAAGGGAATGCTGTGGATATAGTATATCTTGATTTCAATAAGGCTTTTGACAGGGTTCCCCATGACATTCTTGCAAACAAACTAGTGAAATGTGGGCTAGACAAAGTGACTGTTACATGGATGCAAACTCCAAGAAAAGAGATTCCACCTCAACATTAGGGGAACTTCCTGACAGTCAGGGCTGTTCGACAGTGGAATAAACTCCCTCGTAGTGGAGTCTCTTTCCTTGGAGGTCTTTAAACAGAGGCTGAGTGGACATCTGTCAGGGATGCTTTGATTTAGATTTCCTGCATGGCAGGGGGTTGGACTGGATGGCCCTTGTGGTATCTTCCAACTCCATGATTCTATTATTCATGTGTGTGTGTATGTACATGCCTTCAAGTTGCCTGTCAGTTTATGGCAACTCCATGAATTTCATATGGTACTCTGGACAAGAGTCCATTGTCAGGACACAATATGGATGATTTCATATTGGCAACTGAATTTTTTTATACTGGCAAGAAGTCTAGACAAGGCTGCTTTTTTGCCACCCTATCTATTTAATTGATACGTATAACATATCATACAGAAACCAGGATTAGACTCAGGGAGAGGAAACACATCAAAGTTAGCTATGTAGATGACACCATTTTACTTGAATAAAATATCAAAGACTTGGACTGACTATTGATAAAACTTACAGAAGAAAGTGCAAAAGCAAAGTTACAGTTAAATATTAAGAAGACAAAAATAATGGTTTGGATAACTTTACCATGGCTAACAAAGACATTGAAATAGTCAAAGGTTTCCTATACT
>NW_024821845.1:508-1787 GCF_019175285.1 Sceloporus undulatus | reverse complement strand
GGGATTTGCAGGCCAGAACATCTGGAGAGCCAAATATTCCCTATCCCCACTGCTACCATATCCATTGTCAGCAGGCTAAGCATGGATCCAACATGCTAATAGATCTTGTCTCACTTTCAGACCAGTTTTCTCTACCTAAGAGTTTTTTATACTTTATTGTGAATTTAACAGACAACTGTTCAGCTCAGCAGTTTCTTTATTAATCCCAACAAATGATAGAAAGAATATATGAAATGTTAATTCTGATTCTGAATACCCATGCAGCTTTGTAACTGAGAGCCTGATCAGCAGTCTATACCTGAAACCTATTGATGATGACATTTCTGAGTACCACAAGTTGTGGGCAAGCTAAGTGGGATTACAAGCAAAGAGCAGAAAGTGATATGGGATGTGGGTAAATGCCATAGCCCTGCTTAGACCTAAGTCCATCAAAAGAGAATAATTTTGTGTCTGAAAGTCTAACAGGCTGGACACACTTGGTAGTTGTGTGTATACTTTTTTCCCCTTTTTTAGGCCCCTTCCCCTCCCCCCCCCCCCCCCACACACACCTTACAGCTCACTGGATACAGGATGTACACCAAGGCCCCATTCACACTCACGTTTTTGTGCTGAGTGTATCCGGGTGATACAATACTGAATCAAAGTTCCGACTACCTTTACCCCCATTGAATTTCTCTTTGGCAATTTAACTTTGTTGGAGTTCACATTGCCATTTGTATCAATTTAAAATGGAGATGCCATTATGATCTTTCTAGCTTTAAAAAAAAACTGTCAATAAAATGATGTGCACCTAAGTCACACTGTTTGGGTAAATTCCCCCCCGCCGTCAGCCTCAGAGGATAGTGATGGCAAGCCACTCTGAAGAACCCTTGCCAACAACCCTTTAATAGGTTTGCCTTGGGGGTGTTACACTGTCTCAGCCTGAGAGGATGGCAATGGCAAGCCCTTCTGAACAATATTTTCCAAGAATGCTCCTCGATAGGTTCATCTGGGGGGGGGGGGAGGGGATTTACCCTGTCTCACCTTCAGAGGATGGGGATGGCAAACCCCTCTGAACAACTCTTTCCAAGAATGCTCCTTGATAGGTTAGCCTTGGAGGGGTCACACTCTCTCATCCAAGAAACCCCCACAGATATAAATGTAGGGTATAAATGAAATATAACTCCATCTTGGGAGTGGAATTAGACATGGTTTTATTTCTGGAAAAGAGGAAAAAAAGGCCCCTAACCCTCACCCCCCACTAATATTTTTAAAATGTCAAACAAATCATGCACACCTT
>NW_024821845.1:0-498 GCF_019175285.1 Sceloporus undulatus | reverse complement strand
TAATAATAATAATAATAATAATAATAATAATAATAATAATAATAATAATATTTATTTGTATACCGCCCTGTGGCGAACCAATCCGGGCGGTTGGCATATTGACAATGTGAGTATTCAAAGGTCCTGTCTACTGTGGCCATGCAATAGCAAAGGTGTGCACAAGTTGTCAAATTTTATTTCATTTATTTTTTTAAAGTACACTAATGATGTTTCCAGAAGAACCCCCTTCCTGGCTTTGGCTTTGGCTGGCAGGGAGAGAGCAAATGGGTGGGAATGATCCACCCTCTGTGCATTAACCCCTCCCTTCCTCAGTGCCAAATTCAATCAAGAGAAATTTCCCCTTTGTGGCTGGTCAAGTAAGAACAGTTAAAATCCCTGTTTCTGGGGGAAAAATAAACTGAAAAGGAGGATTTGCACTGGGCCCATCCCAATTCGGGTTGGAAAAACCCAATGCAACTGTGAATGACCCACTTTTAAACTGGTTTGAAACCCAGTTTA
>NW_024821844.1:0-1787 GCF_019175285.1 Sceloporus undulatus | reverse complement strand
AGACCCATACTGGATTTAAGGGAACTGAACTCGTTCTTAAGATATAGACGTTTTCACATGGTAACGCTGGCTTCCATTCTGCCTCTGCTCCAGCGGGACCTCTGGTTCGCGACGGTGGACCTGAAGGACGCTTATTTTCACGTCGGGATAAGGGAGTCCCACCACAGATTCCTCACCTTCGCCATCGGCTCCGTCGCCTACCACTACAATGTGCTCCCATTCGGGTTGGCCACAGCTCCTCGAGTCTTCATGAAGTGCATGGCCCCAGTGGTAGCCTATCTCCATCAGAAGGGGTTCAGCGTTTTTCCTTACCTTGACGACTGGCTGCTGACAGCTCCGTCAAGACCGGAGCTCCAGGACGCAATCCACTTTACTCTAAACCTCTTGTCGGACTTGGGACTGGTAGTCAACCTGGAGAAGTCCCACTTGACCCCATCCAAACAGGTCCGTTTCATCGGCTCCGTGCTCGACTCCGAAGAGTCAATGGCCTACCTTCCTCAGGACCGCTTTCAGGCCCTGTCAACCGCAGTTCGCACCGTCCACTTGAGCAGGAGACTCAAAGCCAGGGACATACAGGTCGCCTTGGGACACATGGCCTCCACGACATTCGTCACCCCATGGGCACGACTGCGCCTCAGGCCTCTTCAGGCATGGTTCCTCTCCGTTTTCAACCCATTGACAGACTCACCAAACAGGTGGCTCACTATACCGAGGGCCGTGACTTCCTCCCTCTTATGGTGGCTAGACTCCCAAAACGTGTGCATAGGTATGCCCTTCGTCCAGCCTCAACCACAGATGACCCTGACGACTGATGCGTCGATGGAAGGCTGGGGTGCACACCTTCGGGACCTATGTGTGAGAGAGAAGTGGTCCCTGCAGGAGCGTTCGCTGCACATAAACGCGCTCGAGATGTTGGCTGTCGAAAAGGCGCTCAAGGCGTTCGAACCCACCGTCACAGGCAAAGTGATTCTGCTCAGGACCGACAACACAACAGTGATGTTCTATGTCAACAAACAGGGAGGCACCAAATCCAGGACCCTCCTGGACATCACGTTGAGGATCTGGGACTGGTGCATCCGCAGACACATACTTCTCCAGGCGATTCACTTACCAGGAGAAGAAAACATCCTAGCAGATCAACTCAGCAGAACATCAACCTGCCATGAGTGGCGGCTTCACCCAGAGACAGTCGCCGACCTATTTTGCAGGTGGGGAGCCCCCCAGGTCGATCTGTTTGCGACAGCCTCCAACAGCCACTGTCCCCAGTTCTGTTCTCGGATGCATCACGAGAGTCCTCTCGGAGATGCATTCGCCTTCGACTGGTCCCGGGAAACAATCTATGCCTTTCCCCCGTTTCCGCTGCTGACCAGGGTGGTGTCCAAGATGTCCAGGGAGAGAGTCGACGCGATCCTCATCACCCTGTGGTGGCCGAGACAGCCGTGGTTCCCGCTGCTTCTACACCTTTCCAACGGCGAGTTTCTCCGGCTGGAACCGAGGCCGGACCTTCTCACCCTCCAAGGGGGGAGGGTTCGGCATCCCGACATCGACTCGCTGCAAATGGTGGCTTGGAGGCTCCTGCATTGATGGCGCTGACACCTTCGGTGCGGAGGGTGATCCGAGCCGCGCATAGGCCTGCAACTCAGAGATCCTATGCCTCCAAATGGAAGAGGTTCCTTTCCTTCCTTGCTGAAAGGAATCTATCGGCAGAGAACATCACTGTGCCAGTGGTGCTGGACTTCTTGATGTCTTTGCTGGATGCGGGGCTGTGTCTCACATCCATCAAATGT
>NW_024821843.1:0-1787 GCF_019175285.1 Sceloporus undulatus | reverse complement strand
TTTTGACCAAAATGGTGGCAAAATCTCACGCGATCTCCGGGAAGGTCACGTGAGATTTCGCCGCCATTTTCCCCTCAAAATGGCGGCGCCCATAGTAGGCAAAAGCCGCAACCGGTGGCGGTGGCGGCGGCGGCGGCAGGAGGAGCCAGGGGCTGGCTTAAAGGCCTCCGCGGGCCGCATCCGGCCCGCGGGCTGGAGGTTGCCGACCCCTGAGGTAAACATTCTTTAAGTAAGCAACAACATTTTGAACGTCTACAGACCACCTATTCCAAAAATGCATCCAAGGGTGACTTTTTCTTTCCCCATCGTCCTTATGATTTCCATTTTGGTGACCAAATTATGTATTAATAAGGGATAAAGGAGGTGGAATGGAGTGGAGTAGCATTGAAAAGGGCATGGCTGGCTGACTAAACACGAACAATTCCCATCTGCACCATCTACATTCATTTTATAGCTTGTGCTATAATCCTGCGCCACTAATTCTTTCCTTCAGGGATTGCAAATGGAACAAATATTTTGGGAGCATATATTTCCTATTCTCCTGGGTGGCAGCTTACATTGTGTCTGCAGTTAGACTGGAACTAATGTTGGCTAAGGAACAACCTGCCCTCTTTTTCTTGCTTGCAGCTTGGTAGATGCCTTCAGAATCCACATGAGGGTGCTTTTGCCTCAGCAAATTTGAAGCACTTGGAAAAACTGGAGCTCCAGATTGGGAAGGAGGAGGGATGCCAGTCTTTGCCTGCAAGGACAAATAATTTCTAGAGTGTTCTCTCCCCCACTGTGCATTATTCTAATACAGTTGGCGCTCCATATCCACAGGTTCCTTATTCACAGATTCAGCCATCCATGGGTTGAAAATGTTAAAGAATATACAATCAGCCCTCCACATTTGCAGCTTTGTAGATTTAATTATTTGCAGATTTTATTAATATGTTCTCTCTGGGAATCTCTAGGTCCTCCAGCATGACTCTGCCAGAAGTTGACCATATAGTCACGTTGGAAGACTGAGAGCCTGTACAGACCCGTGAACTAGATCTCAGGTAGGGCTGAGCGTTTACATGCTCAAAGCCCTACTATCACCACCTGGCTGCCATCATGGTGCATGCCCATCCAGATGGTGCACACCATGATGACGTCCCTTGTGCACAGTGCCCAAATGGTGCTACGCACAAGGGGTTTCTTGACACCGCACTGGGGCACTTATGGTGCCCCTTGTACAATGCAAATAGAAGCCACATTTTGCTGCTCCTTTTTATACCAGGTTGGGAGTATGGCATGCGGTTGCCACATCCCCAACCCAGCACTTCCATGGGCGGCACAGAGACGCCTGTGAGGCTGTCTGTACAGCCCCTTAGAGAGTCCTAGAGAAACCACTTCTCTAGGCATTTTTAGGTCCTCCAGTGCAATTTTGTAGACTATGTCTGCCAGTTGTTGACCATAAAGTTGTGCTGGAGGGTCAAGAGATTCCTAGAGAAACCACTTATTTAGGCATTGTAGGTCCTCCACTGTAATTTTATAGTGAATGTTGACCATAATGTGTGTTGGAAGACCTAGAGCAGGGGTAGGCAACCTGCGGCCTGTGGGCCGAATGTGGCCCGGCAAGGCCTTGGGACCGGCCCCAGCCCGGTCCTGCCGCCGATTGCCACAGGGGCCTTTGGCGTCTCACATGAGGGGCATCGTGGGGCAATTGTCTATAGAAGCCTCAGAAACATGCATTTATCTTAACATTTTTTTAAAAATCAGCAATTTTTTTCACGTGTCCTCCATTTTTTATTTAAAAAGTGCCC
>NW_024821842.1:0-1787 GCF_019175285.1 Sceloporus undulatus | reverse complement strand
CCCTCCCTTTCCATGCACCAAGTTCTGGACATTCTCTGTAGAAAGAAATCTGTTCTGAATATTGCAGGTCACAGGCAGCAAATGGTCACGGTCAGCTGGAGAGGACTTTGTCTCTTCCAATGGCCGGTGGCAGAGATCCCTTTGCCCCGTCAGGGAAGGCCACATGCCCTGCAAAATGCCCCCTGCCCTCCCTTGTGCCCCATTTACCGCCTGCGAAGCCCCCCTCCATTCCCTCACTCTGTATTCTTGGAGAAGAACCAAGCAGCCAAACAGCTGGTGCCAAAGAAGAGGGCCTTCCTCTCCGGATCCAGATGAGAAATGGCGAATGGCCAACCTTTGCAAGGAGCCAGGAGGGGAAAGCGCCAGCCCTCTGCTGCCCTGGCAATGGGGCACTTGTCCCACCGGCCATGGGGCCCTAAAGCCAAGAGGGCAAAGATGGCACCACTGTCGCATCATTCCTGGGAAAGGGGCAGAAAAGGCCTTGCTCCAGAAGGTCTGCATCACCCCCATCACACATGCATGAGCCCATTTGCGGCAAGGATTTGCAGAGCGGCTCATGACACAAACCTCTGGAAAGCTAGTGATCTGACAACATTAAAGCAGGTGCTGAGAGGTAACAACCGCAGCAGCAGCAGCAGCAAGAACATTAACAAGAACATCTTCCTTCCTTTTTGAGACTTCAAGTGACTCACACCACTTTTAGCCATTGCAAGAATTCCAGGTCTGGCAGCCAAGCCTCCCTCCTCCCTCCTCCTTCGGTGCAGCTGAGCTGGAGGAGGCTTCAGGAGACTTTCCAGGGAGCTCACCTTGACCCTGGTTTCTGAGTCCCTGTTTTCCTGAACTGGCAAAGAAATGGTAGCGGGGACGAACTCAGTCCTGCAGCCCAGAAGGAAAAGAGTAACTGTCTGCTCTCGGGATGCAAGACTGCAAAGCCCTCCTCATTGCTGAATCTAACCTAGAATCCTAGAGTTGGAAGAGACCTCAAGTATGGCCGTCTGGCCCAACCCCCTTCTGCCATGCAGGAACTCTCAGTCAAAGCATCCCCATTGACAGATGGCCATCCAGCCTCCCTTTAAAGATCTCCAAAGAAGGAGACTCCACCATTTTCCAAAGGAGTGTCTTCCACTGTCAATCTCTGTTCCTGGAGCTTCATTCCATTGTTCCAGGTCCTATTCTCTGGAGCAGAAGAAAACAAGCTCCATCTTCAAAGTGACACTGTCAGGAAGTTCCTCCTAAAGTTAAAGTGCCATCTCTTTTCCTGGCGCTTGCATCCATTGTTCTAGGTCCTATTCTCTGGAGCATCAGAAAACAAGCTTGCCTCCTCCTCAATGTGACGCCCCTTCAAACACCTAAACAGGGCTCTCACATCACCCCTTAAAGTGGGCAGCACCAGGTCTGCATCCATCGCACTAAGTGATGCCGTCCTGTGTTTTGACATCCATCTGCAATGAGGAAGCAGACCCAGATCAGGATGAGCCTCACAAGGTCCTCGGAGGCATCTTTGGTGGGAGCAAAGCTGCCATTCAATCTGGGCTTTGTTTGGAGCAGAGAGGAGCATCCCTGTCATCTGGGACCAGAAATGGGAAGGTCACTGGAGGAGGAACGGCCTTTTGTGGCAAGCAAAAGGGGAAAGCAATGCTGGAGAATCCAGCCCTCCCAGCCTCCGGCAAGATATTCTGCCTCCAGAGACCCATGAAGAGGGCTGCTAATGCAATTTAAGGTCAGGCCGGAGAGCGGAGTGACGCATCGATTTGCTGCCTTCCTTAAAGCTAAATGTATGGAAAGAA
>NW_024821841.1:0-1787 GCF_019175285.1 Sceloporus undulatus | reverse complement strand
AATTGACAAGTTAAATACCTCATCATCCAAAATCTCCCCCCAAATATGTTGTTTTGAGAACCACTGAATGGTCAGCAAGTTCCCACCAAACCTCCCCACAACAGTGAGATAATTCCCATCTGCTCCCACCATTTTGCAACCTTAAATTAAACCAAACAAGGTACCAATAAACCCAGTCAAGCAATCTCGCCAAATAAAATACAGTGCGCCCGTGTCATACGCGGGCGTGTCTTACGCAGCTTGAGCATATGCGCTCAAGCCGCGGGGCGGAAGGGGCAGCATGTCCCATTCAATTGAATGGGCGCACGCGCCCACTGCGCCCTGCGCGCCGCCACACCACCGTGCACGAGCCCCATTGTTTACAATGGGGCCTGAGCATAAGTGGAATTCGCTTTACACGGAGGATCCGGAATGGATCCACACGTAAGGTGAGGACCCACTGTATATTAAAATTAACTCAAACTAACCCTTTCACCTTCTCAGCTATCCCATCAGGGGTGGGGGGCGAGGAGGGGGCATGTGGGCGAGTGAGGCTTGGGTGCTTGCTATGGGTCCCATTCCTTTCCCTCCACATTATGTTCACTCCAGGAATTAACCCTTACGCTATCCAGCTCCACAAACTCAATGAATTAACCTTTCTACCATCCAGTTCCACTAACTTCACTCAACCCTTATTTCCAAATATATAAGTCCACTACCATTTTCTATAAACTATATAATTACATTCAGTTCAGATTCTTCCATATTTCTCCAACAACAAATATGGAAGAATCCAATTATACATCAACATTTACGGAAGAATCCAAATTTTACATCCTGGTTCTGAGACCTGGTTCAACTGGTTCAAGTAATTGGTGTGAACCTTTCAAGTCCTTGTTTTCCAACACTTTAAGGAGTTCCATTTAGCATCTGTGACTAATATCTATGAAAGGAAGGAAAGGGGCACCGAAACTATCTCTCCAGTTTCTTTTCCTAGATGACCTTTGCTTAGCTCCATAGTAGATCCCAGGCATCCCTCCTCTCTTAATGCTGATATGACTCTTCTCTGTCTTTGCCCTTCTTTATAGAAGAACTTGAGATTCTCATCAGAGAATCGAAACTGAGGAGAAATCAAACAAATGTGTGAAATGCTTTGCTTTATACCTTTAGAGGTATCCACTAGAGAGAAAGTGTAGAAATGTGAGCAGTTGAAAGTACGTTTTTGATGGTTTATCAGTTTATTATTTGATAAGACTTAATTAAAAAATTTAAATAGGAAATTTTTTTGAAGAGGCAGCCTTCATACATTTTGTTGTACAGTTGTCCCTCCCTTTTTGCGGACTTAGTATCCGCAGCCTCACTCCTCGCGGGAGGGACAGGCGACCATTAATAAAATGGTGTGCTCCTGCATACACCTCCCCTCCCGGTGCCATGGGTGTGCAGCCCATTATTTTCTATGGGACTCGAATATGTGAGAGTCATCATTTTCACGAGGGGTCCGGAACGGATCCTCCGCAAATTGGGAAGGGCTACTGCATTTTGTATAGGTCAATTATAATCTTTATTTATGTTACTTCTGCTACAAAGTTCTTGGTCTGAAAGTATCTTGTCCTTAGAGAAACATTCAATAAACCTCTGCCCTATTTTGAGCATCCTGTATTCTTCATTGAGTCTATAGAATCTGAAGGACAGTGTCAATTATGGAAGCATCAGTTTTAGCATAAATGAGGTGTTGCTAGAATTCAACTGGTTGTGACTATGAGAAAGGATGCTGAAGATGAATTCCTGTCTCCTATCTAGCCCTATAT
>NW_024821840.1:0-1787 GCF_019175285.1 Sceloporus undulatus | reverse complement strand
GACGAGGACTTGAGGATTTCTTTTCCCCATGAATGAACTATTTACTTAGAATCATAGAATCATAGAATCATAGAATCATAGAGTTGGAAGAGACCACTAGGGCCATCCAGTCCAACCCCCTGCCATGCAGGAAATCCAAATCAAAGCATCCCTGACAGATGGCCATCCAGCCTCTGTTTAAAGACCTCCAAGGAAGGAGACTCTATCACCCTCCGAGGGAGTGCATTCCATTGTCGAACGGCCCTTACTGTCAGGAAGTTCCTCCTAATGTTCAGGTGGAGTCTCTTTTCCTGGAGCTTGCATCCATTGTTCCGGGTCCTGTTCTCTGGAGCAGCAGAAAATAAGCTTGCTCCCTCTTCAATATGACATCCCTTCAAATATTTAAACAGGGCGATCATATCACCTCTTAACCTTCTTTTCCCCAGGCTAAACATCCCCAGCTCCCTAAGTCGTTCCTCATAGGGCATGGTTTCCAGACCTTTCACCATTTTTGTCGCCCTCCTTTGGACACGCTCCAGTTTCTCAATGTCCTTTCTGAATTGTGGCGCCCAGAACTGGACACAATATTCTAGGTGGGGCCTGACCAGAGCAGAATACAGTGGCACTATTACTTCTCTTGATCTAGACACTATACTTCTATTGATGCAGCCTAAAATAGCATTGGCCTTTTTAGCTGCCGCATCACACTGTTCACTCATGTTCAACTTGTGGTCTACTTGGACTCCTAGATCCCTTTCACACGTAGTTTCATTCAGCCAGGTGTCACCCATCCTATATCTGTGCATTTTATTTTTCCGCCCTAAGTGCAATACCTTACATTTCTCCGTGTTGAATTTCATTTTGTTAGCTTTGGCCCAGCTTTCTAGTCTATTCAGGTCATTTTGAATCTTGATCCTGTCCTCTGGGGTATTAGCTATTCCCCCTAATTTGGTATCATCTGCAAATTTGATAAGTATGCTCCCAATTCTGTCATCCAGGTCATTGATAAAGATGTTGAATAGCACTGGGCCCAGGACAGAGCCCTGTGGGACCCCACTGGTCACTTCTCTCCAAGATGAAAAGGAGCCATTGTTGAGCACCCTTTGGGTTCGGCCGGTCAACCAATTACAGATCCATTTAACAGTTCCTTTGTCTAGCCCACATTTTACAAGCTTGTTTGCAAGAATGTCATGGGGAACTTTGTCAAAGGCCTTACTGAAATCAAGATATACTATATCCACAGCATTCCCTTCATCTACCAAGCTGGTAATTTTATCAAAGAAAGAGATCAGGTTTGTCTGGCATGACTTGTTTCTCTGAAACCCATGTTGACTTTTTGTGATTCTGGCATTGCCTTCTGGATGTTCACAGACTCTCTGTTTAATGATCTGCTCCAGAATCTTTCCTAGTACTGATGTCAGACTAACTGGACGATAATTGTTGGGATCCTCTTTTTTCCCCTTTTTGAAGATGGGGACAACGTTTGCCCTCCTTGTTTGTTTGTTTGTACAGTGGTACCTTGGGATACGAAATACCCAGGTTACGAAATTTTCGGGATACGAAAAAATCCCATAGGAAATCATTGTTCCGGGTTACGAATGTTTTTTCGGGATACGAAGAAAATTTTTGGTGCTTTTTTCGGCTTTTTCGCACGAAACGCAGCTTTTCCCCATTAGCGCCTATGGCAATTCGGCTTACGAAGGCTTTTCGGGTTACGAAAGCGGCCGCGGAACGAATTAATTTCGTAACCCGAGGCACCACTGTAATGCTCTTGCAAGGTCTCTGGGACCAGGCTATAGAAACTGTTA
>NW_024821839.1:0-1787 GCF_019175285.1 Sceloporus undulatus | reverse complement strand
CCACTACACTCCAAGGGAGTTTGTTCCACTGTAGAACAGCCCTTACTGTCAGGAAGTTCCTCCTAATGTTGTGGTGGAATCTCTTTTCCTGGAGCTTGCATCCATTGCTCCGTGTTCTAGTCTCTGGAGCAGCACAAAACAAACTTGTTCCCTCTTCAACATGACATCCCTTCAAATATTTAAATAGGGCTATCATATCACCTCTTAACCTTCTTTTCTCCAGGCTAAACATCCCCAGCTCCCTGAGTTGTTCCTCGTAGGACATGGTTTCCAGACCTTTCACCATTTTAGTCGCCCTCCTTTGGACACGCTCCAGTTTCTCGATGTCCTTTTTTAATTGTGGTGCCCAGAACTGGACACAATATTCCAAGTGGGGCCTGACCAGAGCAGAATAGAGTGTCACTATTACTTCCCTTCGTCTAGACACTATACTTCTGTTGATGCAGCCTAAAATCGCATTGGCCTTGTTAGCTGCCACATTGCACTGTGGACTCATGTTCAACTTATGGTCTACTTGGACTCCAAGATCTCTTTCACACGTAGTCTCATTCAGCCAGGTGTCCCCCATCCTATATCTGTGCATTTCATTTTTTTCCACCCTAAGTGCAGTACCTTACATTTCTCTGTTGAATTTCATTTTGTTAGCTTTGGGCCAGTTTTCTAGTCTGTTCAAGTCATTTTGAATTTTGATCCTGTCCTCTGAAGTAATAGCTATTCCTCCTAATTTGGTGTCATCTGGAAATTTGATAAGTATGCCCCCAATTCTTTCATCCAAGTCATTAATAAAGATGTTGAACAGCACTGGGCCCAGGACAGAGCCCTGTGGGACCCCACTGGTCACTTCTCTCCAGGATGAAAAGGAGCCATTGTTGAGCACCCTTTGGCTTCGGTCAGTCACCCAATTACAAATCCATGTAACAGTTATTTTGTCTAGCCCACATTTCACTAGCTTGTTTGCAAGAATATCATGGGGAACTTTGTCAAAGGCCTTACTGAAATCAAGATATACTATATCCACAGCATTCCGTTCATCTACTAAGCTGGTAATTTTATCAAAGAAAGAGATAAGGTTTGACTCATGACAACCATAAGGCCAACGTTATATTGGATTCCTCCTGGCAAGGTTTGTTCAGAGGAGCTTTACCATCTTCTGAGGCTGAGAAAGCGTGGCTTTCCAAAGTGCTTTTCCATGGTCAAGCAGGGCTTCGAAACTTGGTCTCCAGAGTCACAGTCCAAAACTGAAACCACTCTGCCACGCTGACACCTTGGGATGCTTTTGTCAATATCTTTCTTCTCCTTTTACTCTCTCTCTCTCTGTGCGTGTGTGGGTGTGTGTGTGGGTGTGTGACAGAGAGGCAAAATGCTATAGGTCTGGAACCATAACTGCAAATAGCCTTGTGACTTTTGTTGTAGCAAAATGTTGATTTATTGATTTCCACCCTACCCACCCCAGGCAGTCCTGCCCTCTGCAGATTTACTTGGTAGTGGAGTCTCCCTCCTTGGAGGTCTTCAAATGGAGGCTGGATAGCCATCTGTCGGGGGATGCTTTGATCTGGATTTGGACTGGATGGCCCTTGAAGTCTCTTCTAACTCTATGATTCTATGATTCTATGAAAATCTTTAAATTCTGATGGGAAGGGGAGTTTTTTGAAGCAATAGTCAAAGTTGCCATCTCAGAAACTTTGATCCGGCGTGTCCTGTATGTTAATGCATACCTGCCACTTTGAAATATATTGTGAAAGGCATGTGTTCTGCAAGCCCTCTTCCTGGGAACCCAATCCATGAGA
>NW_024821838.1:0-1787 GCF_019175285.1 Sceloporus undulatus | reverse complement strand
TAAGGACCAGTTCCCATGAGACTGTGGGACCTGTGACCTCTTGGCAAATCTATGGGATACGCTGCCTCCAAGAGCATTGGAGGAGTCTCTGGCTGGATGGCCATCTCTTTGGAGGACTTGGAGGGCAGAATGGGGCTGAATGAATGGCCCTTGGGGCTCCCTTCCAGCTCTAGGAGCCTATGGAGCCTACCTTACAAGGTTGTTGATCACAAGGCAATTACTACACAAGAATGGCCACCTTTTAGCAGCTTACAATAAAAATATCCATACAATACAATAACAACATCTTTCATTATATCCCAAACCCTTCCTAACACTCCTATCCAAAATAAAATGCCATTAAATTATTGGACAGTTATTGAAACAATTATTAAAAGCAGGGATAGGAGGCAAAGCCTAATGTTTGTGAGGAATAATAATAATAAGACTTGTATCAAAACTATCCTCTCCATTTCTGATCCCTTTTAAAACCCATGTTCCCCAGAAGGAGCAGAGCTTTGTAATAAGAAAACCCTTTCAGAAAAGAGATACAAAAGACACACAAAGAGACACACTTCCTCCCTTTGGGCCCAAGGAGCCTGGCCTCCTTCTGACTCTGGAGCCTCAGGAGAGAAAGAGAAGCCTCTGTTCAACTGAGGCCTCAGAGAAGGTTCTGGAACATTATTCCCAACAGTCACAAGCAGCACAAAATGGCCGCCAGAACACAAAATGGCTGCCTCTGTCTGAACGCTTGGCAGTTGGCAGTTTGAGGGCTTCAGGGAACCCAAAATGGAGGATGAAAGGGCCCCAAAGTCAGAAGGGTCCTGAAACAGGATTTCCAAACCTTAACAACACATAAAATGCTAAACCAAAAGAACATTCCCAGAGTTCCATAGCACTGAGCCATGGCCATTAAAGTGCTGCAGAGCAAGAATGCCCAGCAATGGTGGCATCAGTGATGATTAAGGTCTGGCGGCAGCTCCATTCCTCCTCCCCCAGGCCTGATAATATCATCATCATCTTCATAATCATCATCATCATCATCATCTTTGCTACAGCATGAGAGCCACCATTAAGTGCATTGAAATCCCCTTTGGGGAGTCCCACTCTCTCCTTCAGAGAGAGAGAGGGCCATGCCTAGAGGGACTGCTGGGCCTCCTTCCTCCCTACCTTAAAGGCAGTGGCCAAAGAAAAGCACCAGCAGCATTAGACCCAAGCCAGGCCCAGCCAGACCTCAGTGCAGCAGTGAAGCCTAGTGGTTCCAGGCCTTGTTCCTCTTTCTCCTTCCTGTCTGTCTGTCTGTCTGTCTGTCTGTCTGTCTCCTTCTCCCTCTAAAACTCTGCTCCTCCTCTCTCACTCATCTGCACACAGAGCTAAATAGAGAAGCAGAAGCTCCCCCTCTTCTTGAGGCTGGCCAATGGGAGCAGAGCAGCTGGCCTCACATTTTATTTTCTGGTGGCCATTTTGTGTTCTGCTTGTGACTGTGAGGAATAATGTTCCAGAACCTTCTCTGAGGCCAAAAAAAGGGCCTAAAGTAGTTCCTTTGGGAGGTTTTAAAGGTCTCTTCAGTTTTCTTATTAAGAGATCTTTATGCATGAAGGAAGTTAACAAACCAGACCATCTCATATTACCAAGAATGAAACAAACAGCAACAAAGGATTAGACAGAAAAACAAAGTGCTTAGTTTTTGAAAGAAAAACCATTATTAAGAGGGTAAAAACCAGACTTGGATGCTTCAACACTTTTACAACCAGCTCAGGCTGTATCTGCACTGCAGAAATATTCCATTTCGAAACTGCGTTAACTCT
>NW_024821837.1:0-1788 GCF_019175285.1 Sceloporus undulatus | reverse complement strand
AATCTACAGTGGTACCTCGGGATACGAAATACCCAGGTTACGAATTTTTCGGGATACGAATAAATCCCATAGGGATTTATTGTTTCGGGTTACGAAAGTTTTTTCGGATTACGAAAAAACTCCGGCGCTGTTTTAAATGGAGCTGCGGCAGAGCCGCGGCTTTTTTCCCCATTAGCGCCTATGGCAATTCGGCTTACGAAGGTTTTTCGGGTTACGAAATTAGCCGCGGAACGAATTAATTTCGTAACCCGAGGCACCACTGTATAGCAATTTATAACACTATATATCAAAAGCATAAATCTGTCCACCAACCTAACAGCAGTCCTACACAATACATCAGACTACCAAGTTTGTATCAAATGTATATCAGTTTGCACATATATCATATAAAATATATACAGTATTAGGTAAGTCACCTGATGTAAACCATTATATCCTTTTCATCCCACAGCATATTCATACAAAGCAAAACCTCCAAGTAAGGCATCATGACATAATGTCATACCTTCCTGTTGAAACCATGCATATCAGAATATCATACATCACAGTTAGATCAAATACATGATAAGATCCCCCAGCACAGGATTAGCCCAATCCTGATAGCAAGGCTGTTTGGTTGGTGTGAGCTGGGTGAAGTCTTGCTTACTGTACTTCTATGCTCTACTATTTTCTCTACATTACTTGTATGCTCTACATTGGCACTAGCAAGATTTAAGGCATACTTAACAGTCATTCGTCTGACTCCATTTTCTTGAGTTCCAGAAATCATATTACTGTTGTCTCTGAGAGGTCATCCCTAAAAGCTTACATGTAATACTGTGTCATACTTTGATTCTTTCAAGAATCTACTTGTTATAACATCTGTCACCCTGAAATTATTCCATAATTAATTTTAAGACATTTTTAAGTAGCCCTCTCAGAGCAAGCTACAGTTGAATAACTTCTCTGAAAGGGCAATTTCAAGAAGCTTGACATGTGTTTCTGTTTTGACTACCGTACAGTATATGTTTCCCTTAATCTACATGCTTTCAGATGAGTTATCTGTTTCCCAGGCATAACAGCAAATAATCTTGTTATTATTTAAGGTTATAACCAGTTTAATGTGGCACGAGTTTCTCTCAGCTAGAGTTCAATTCATCTGATACATGTATTCAAAGTGCATATTTATAGTGATCCATTCATAGTGTTTATGTTAACATTGTATAGAAATTATTAATTATACAAACTGGGAAATGTGAGCAAATATTTCCCAGTAAAGAGTCACTGTATATTTGTCGTAAACAGAAGCATAAAGATTCAACTCTGATGGCACTTGATCCTGCTTCATTGTTGAAATGAAGAAAATGTGTGGATCTGTTCAGTGGTATGAGAAATCCCAGTGGTGTCCAGTGTGGGAATAGTTAAATAAATGTTTAAGAGATAAAGAAAATTCATAACTGTACATCCAGCTGTTATTAGTTCATATGCCTAAGATATAATGTCAGAAGTTACATTTAGAAGTTTGCATTCTGACTACAGTTGCCCCCTCCGTTTTCGCGGACCTGGAATCTGCGTCCCTCAGAAATACACAAGAGGCAAATGAAGGGCGACACACTGGGTTGCGCACCTGAGGCACGTGTGTGGCAGCACATGCAGGAGCATGCTACCATTGCAGTCAGTAGAGGGACTCCAGTATTGGTGGTTTTCTGTTTTTGTGGGTTGTGTGGTCCAGCATGGCTCACCTGTGAAAATGGAGAGGCGGCTGTACTTGTGTGTATGTGCCTTCAAGTCATCTATTGACTTATGGTG
>NW_024821836.1:0-1788 GCF_019175285.1 Sceloporus undulatus | reverse complement strand
TTTCACTCCTTCCCAGGCCAGAAGATGACAGTTGGAAGGAGGGAGGGAAGGGCTCTTCCTCTGCAGGCCCAATGGTGTTGGGCCTGTCCTTTCGCTGCCTCTAAAGCCAGAAGATGACAGTTGGAAGGAGGGAGGGGAGGGCTCTTTGGTGGCGCTGGGCCTGTCCTTTCACTCCCTCCCAGGCCAGAAGATGGCAGTTGGAAGGACAGAGGGGAGGGGAGGGCTCTTCCTTTTAGAATGGAAACAGGGACTTGCATATGCTTATTCATTTAGTTGTGAAATACACAAAGGAAGTCTGAATTCACTGCTGTGGTTTTACAAAGCAGGGCTTCTTCACTTGCTGCTCAGAAGCAGCAAAAAGAGGAACCCTCAAAGATAAATGTATGAATTGCAGTTCTATAATTCTCACCAATTAGAAACATTCCCAGTGGAGTACAGCTGCTTTATCAGAAGAACAAATTCTTCATGACTGAAGGATTATGGAGAATTTACTCAGAACCAATGTTTCATAGGAAGGAACTAAATGTGATGTAGATGATGTCTGTTTCACTCTGGTTTTGGTTATTCAAAGGACACAACCAAAGCTGAAAGTTCCAAATGATGCCTCTTTTTTAAAATGGCTTGTCCATGCTCTGTGCAGTATAACTGATCTGCTTCTGGCTTAATTGAACTCTGTGTTAATAATGCAAACTAAGTGGAAACTGGAGTCTATATTTTTCCAGTTCTAGTACAACCAGATATTTAATTATATCATACCAATTCTGATCAAAGCAAGAAACCTTATAAAGCAATGAACTGTTTTGTAAAACAATACAGACACATTCCAGTCATTTCCAGTATCATTGGACCTGTGCAGACCAGCCATTAAGGCCATCCAGGGGGCAGAATTGGGATGTTGCATCCACGATGCATGATCCGACTCCGCCCCATGGTGCCATGATGCCACGCACCACTCTATGTGTGCCGCGGCACCATGGCTATCATGCCCTTTCCAGTGTGCAAAAAGGAACCACTCTTCACGGCCCCTTTTTGCACCCTGGAAAGTCAGAATCAGGGTTGTGGCATGTGATTGCCACAGCCCTGATCTGACACACCTGAAGGTGGCTGCAGGCCACCCCTTAGGGGCCATCTGCACAGCCCCATTTTGGGGCATTTTTGTAGTTCATGTGGCCTCTAGAATGTACCAGGGACAGAACTGCCCAACCTGCAGCAGTTGTCCATCCCTGTTGTAAACCACTGTTTTCTTCTGGCAACTTCCTGTGTTCTCTTACACCCATTTCCCACCCCCCTGGCACCCCTACTGGCACCACCATCTGTAGCACTGGGCTACAGAAGCTTCACTGGACTTTCTGGAAGCCAGTGGGAATAACTCAATTGGCAGAATCACCACCACCTCAGACAAAACTCGGCACTACTAACAAATTTAGCACTACCACTGAAATTTAGTGGCAGCTGCAACAGCGCAGGATGGTGCTACTATATTCTCTTCCATCACAGAGCTCCTCAAGATGGCAGAGCAGAGTGTCTACTTCCTCGAAGGAAAGAAAGCAAGCCACTGTTATTTCAGTGGTGCAGATGTTGGTACTAGTAGGAGTATAATGGGGGTAGGAAATTGATATGAGAGAGAATGGCAAGATGTAAGGCATTCATGCATTACTTTGATTGTGAGTTCATGCATGGCAGGGGGTTGGACTGGATGGCCCTTGTGGTCTCTTCCAACTCTGTGAATCATTGGCCTGTTACAGACAGCCAAAATAAAGCTGCTTCGAGTCACAGTGGAGGTATGGT
>NW_024821835.1:0-1788 GCF_019175285.1 Sceloporus undulatus | reverse complement strand
ACCATGAGATAGAGATTGAATATGATGGGGAGAGGGGGAGTCAGGAAATGGAAGGGCTAGGGGGTGTCTGGTGGGAAAGCACCGTCTCTTTGAGGGTCTCTCATTCCCATGTTAGTCTTTCTCCACCAATCCCTTTTAAATCCTCTGTAAAGAAAAGAGGATTAGGGTTGGGATGGGTTCCAAGGATAGGACTCAGAGCCTTTAAAAGCAAGGGGCACTGAAGAGGGCATGGAAAGGGGGAGAAAGAAGGGTCAGATACTGATGACAGGGTATACATTATTACCTGCTTGAAGCTTGGTCAACCAAAATGCCAGAGGATGGAGGGAAGCCAGTGGAGGAGTGTTTGAGAGAGAAAATGGCTGAGCTCTGTAAGCTACAATGTGAACCTATGATGAGTTCAGGGAATCAGATTTTGGCCCCTGGGGGGTTCTGGGAGGCACATGGACCACTCCAAATGCCCCAAATAAATCCATTCTGAGCTATTTAAAAGACAAATTGCTGCTCCTGGAGCCTTCCAAGAGAGGCAGGTCACTCTTTCTTGTGATTACAAAAATACAGTCAGGAGAGACTGGAGAGGTCAGGAGCTACAGATAGTTTGTGCCCCCAGGTAGCTTGGCAGTGGGCCATATGAAGCCCACTCTCTGTGCTATCAAAAATTAATATGGGAGGACATGGTGGCAGGGTAGATGAATAGGAATGCATAGAAGGGAGGCAGTGCTCTCTAGGATGTTTATCACACGGAGATTTTTAGAGCTTTTGCAGGTCAGTTCCGACGTGACTGCACTTCCAACAATGCGCATTCACGTCAGAATGTGAATGTGTTATCAGACGCCATTCCTTTCTATGGGAGCTCCTTGCGAGGTGCTTCCGCAGTGATTCCAAAGGGACCCCTCATTTTGGTAAAACCGGAAAAAAAGTGCCTTCACAGAATTCGCTTCCAGGCTCACTTCGATTGCACTGCAAATTGGTGTGGTGTGGAAAACCACTCCGATGTTACCCCCCTTGGCCCCCTGCATCCTGATCCGTCATTCCCCTCCTCCTCCTTCAGGCCATCTCACCCCCTCTACCACCCTGCAACCCATCCCATCATTTCCATCATCCCCTTCCTTCTCATGCATCCCGATTCTGGTCCCAGCAACCCCCAGCAACCTATCCCATCATCCCCTGCCTTCTCCTGCATCCCAATCCTGGTCCCAGTGACCCCCAGCGAGCTGTCCCATAATCCCCTGCCTTCTCCTGCATCCCAATCCTGGCCCCATGGACCCCCAGTGACCTATCCCATCATCCTCTGCCTTCTCCTGCATCCCAATCCTGGCCCCAGCAACCCCCAGCGACCTATCCCATCGTCCCCTGCCTTCTCCTGCATCCCAATCCTGGCCCCAGTGATCCCCTGCCATCCATCCCATCATCCCCCGATTGCTCCTGCATCCCCATCTCAGCCTCTCTGCCAAACTGCCATCTATCCCATCATCCCCTGACTGCTTCTTCACCCTGATGAAGGATGACAGCTAAGGAGAGGGCAGGGAAGGAGGACAGTGTCCAGAGCCCCACTGAGCATGTGCAAGGGTGCCGATTCGAATCGTTGAACCCTCTGGTGTGGTAATACAATGTGCACTCACTCCGCTTTGCTTGAATCCGCATCATGTGACTTGCTTGGAATAGAACTGACTTTGCTTCCCCCTCAGTTCAGAAGGGCAGCGGAAAGGCAACCAGGTGTGGTAAAACATCATGTCTTAACCTTAATTCGCATTGCTAAACAGGAGTGACTCTGGATCTGGTGTGAAAAAA
>NW_024821834.1:0-1788 GCF_019175285.1 Sceloporus undulatus | reverse complement strand
CAGTCTCAACCCCAAAGCCTGTCCTAAAGCCAGTTTGAAATGGGTCTAGATAATCGGTTTCATCCAATATCTGAGAGAGCTAAGATAAATGTTCACAAACCAGTTCAAGGTTGGTAAAATACCAACCCTCCCTGTCCACCAAAACCTACCCTGAGCCTTTGTGGCAAGAGTAGAGATGATGCCTGAGATCCCTTCTTCCTTCATTGTAGTGTGTGAGCGGAACATGTGTTCACATGTGTTTCAGCTACATTTCCTGCTGTTGGTTGGCTTAGTTAAAGAGAGAATATATTTGGAGGGACCTGGCAGGGAGAACAGTTTTAAGTAACTATGAGGCTTTCTGCACTGTCATTTGGGACGTCCGGAGGACGTCCCATTTTAAAAAAGGGGCGTCTCTTTTAGACGCCCCTGGGCCTAGTACGGACTCCGTCCATACAAGATGGCGCTGGCCCTTCTACATGGCCGGCGCCATCTTTGCGTATCGGACACTGAGCGTCCGTACACGTCGCGTCCTTTGTGACATAGCGAGTGCGCCCCTGGCGCCTCGCTACGTCGCAAACGCGACTTGAAAAGAAGCTCCATTTTGGAGCTTCTTTTTCAGTCTGCAGGGGAGCCGCGCCGTGTGGAGGCTCCGGCTCCCCCACAGACTAGCCGGCGGTGGCGGCAGACCGCCGCAAAGCGGCGGTCTGTACCCCGCCTATGGTAGAATGGTAGGTTACGAATTTTCCTTTGAGTCAGACTTGCATCAACATGAATGCTCCCCCCTCCCCAAACACACACACATACACACAGAGATGCACTGGAATTGCCACCAGGGCAATTTTTGAAGTCATTTCTGAGACTTTACTGTTTTCTCAAGCGGAAAGCATTTTGATAGGTTGTAGGACCTTTAACTGATGGCATCCTGTTTTGTCAAGCTGGGGGCAATCAAAAGCTGCTGGAATTGTTTGTGCCCTGCATTGTTAAAGATATCTTCTCAAGATTACACGAATGAGTTGACATGCTCTTTTATGGGAGAATGTGCACAAATAAGCTTAAGACATTTCAGTACCAGTCAAGGATCACCTTCCTGAGCCTAGGGTCTTTGATAATGCAACTTATTAAATCTTTAAATATCTAATCAATCAGAAATAAAGCTGGTCATCTCCTCCACAGTGCTTTTTAATGCAATAAATGCCATCAACCACAATGTAAATTCTTACACAGGCGGGGGGAGAAGAAAGGTGTGAACTAACTCTTACATCAGGATTGGATAAAATGCAGCCTCCCAGACACTGTTGAACAGTGGGTTCCAATAGTCCTCACCATTTGCGATGCTGGCTGTGGTTGCTAGAGTTCCTGTTCCACCACTGCTTTATTTCATGGTCTAAAGTAAATTAGCCCCAGCTGCAATTCAGTCCAGTACAATAGAAAAGTGCCTCTTTAACCTATTCTTGACCATTGCTGACAGAAACAGAGGTTGTAGCTTGATCTCTTTTGTTGTGCATCCCAGGTACCAGATCCTCATGTTCACTGTTAAGGTGCATTATAAGAAGATAATTTTGACAGTGCCTCCTGACATGACACATTATTATTTAAGTGGTTGCTGGTATCTGTAACTCATGGGATGTTTGTAATGTTAGCAAATACATTAAAGTTGTCTCATTGTTTTGTATTATATATTTTATTGTTGCATGCTGCTTTTAGGCTTTCTGGTCATTTATTGGATTGCAGTGTCAAGAACCTTGATTTGACAACAGCAGGTTTTTTTTTTAATTAAATCAAAATCAAATTACAACAATTCATCAGATT
>NW_024821833.1:0-1788 GCF_019175285.1 Sceloporus undulatus | reverse complement strand
CATCCAGGGATGCTCCAGTACCATAGAATACAATGGTGAAGTACAAACGTTTGTCCTTCAGTTTGCTGAAGGAGAGGGGGCCCTATGGTTTTGGGTTGGACTGCAGTTCCCAACATCCCTGGTTGGCTTGTCTGACTCAGGCTGCTGGGAGTTGTAATCCAACCAAGTACCTTAGAATTGCTTCCAGAATCCCGCATGGATCCCAACATCCATGGCTGCTCCAGCCCCATTCAATGCCATTAGTCTATGGTCCCCCTTATATAAAATGATAAAATTCAAAGTTGGCTTTTTGGAACACACACACACACACACACACACACACACACACAGTCCAACAGATTATCATTGGTTTGTTTCCAGGACCACTGATGGATCCCAAAATCCAGGGATGCTCCAGCCACATTCAATCAAATGGTGGAGTACAAGGGTTTCTGCTTCAGTTTCCTCATCAGAGGGGCCCTATGGCCTAGGCTTAAATTGCAGTCCCCAGCCTCCCAAGCTCAGGCTGCTGGGAGCTGCAATCCAACCAAGTATCATAGCTCCTTGGGATCCTTGGCTGAGGATTGGTTGAAGGGCTATTGATGGATCTCAACATCCATGGATGCTCAAGTCCCTTTCAATACAGTGGGCTAGGCCAGTGGAGTCCCCTCTACAAAGTGATAACATTCAATGCTTTTTGGAATGTGTGTGTGTGTGTGTGTGTGTGTGTGTGTGTATTGTGGGTCCTCCATATCCTCTAGAGTTTGAATATCGTGTCCCTTCAAGGAGTTTCCAACTTACCAAGACCCTTATGTGAAACTATCCTGAGGTTTCCTTGGCAAGATTTGTTGTTCAGGAGAGGTTTGCCATTGCCTTCCTGAGGCTGAGAACATGTGGGTTTCATGACCAAGTTGGGAACTGGACCCACTGTTCAACCCTCGAATCGCGATGCCATGCTGGCTCCTAGATATTTGGATAAAGACTGTCATGTGAAAGCAAACCAAGAAATCCCTCTGCATCCCTTGGGCTGCATCCGCACTGCAGAGATGATCCAGACAGTTTTAACTGCCATGGCTCAGTGCTATGGATAGGTTTGATTTATTACAGCACATAGCAAGCATCGTAAAAAAATGAAATAAACAGATTTACTTACATAAATTACCAGAATTATATTAAAAGGCAGAAACTTATATTACCAGACAACTGGTAAAATACAAGTTTTCAAATACGAACGCTATCCATTCGTGATTGATGACATTGCTCTTCACAACTAAGAGCTCCCTCAGAGGCCTTTATTAGCTTTACTCAAAAGAGATGAAAAGTTGCTTCGACGGCAAAATATTATTAGACTATAATCTGTTGAAACACTTCCACTCATAATTGTTGAGACTTTTTAGAGGTTTTGCAGCTAGCATTCTTAGTTTTGTCAATCGATTTATGTAAATCAATCTGTTTATTTTTTACTATGCTGGCTATTTGCCATAATAAATCAGATCAAATCAAATCATTCATTCATTCAATCAATCAATGCTTTGATACCATTGAATTTTTACTTTGCCGTGGCACCAGAGCTCTCTGATAGAGAAGGCTACATGTCTCACACAACTATAACTCCCAGCATTCGGTAGCATTGAGCCATGGCAGTTAAAGTGGTGTTAACCAGGATTATTTCTGCAGTGCGGATACAGCCTTAGGCCAGAATGGACAACTGTAGGAATTTGGGGGTGCATTCCTGGGACCTTGGCATACTGTATTCTCTGATCACATCCCCCAAAATCAATACCCCACCAATGTAGAGAGAGCCATTGG
>NW_024821832.1:0-1788 GCF_019175285.1 Sceloporus undulatus | reverse complement strand
TGGCTCAGCAGGGATCCAAATCCTGCTCGACCAGAGTCCAGGTTCAAATCTCAAATCACGATGCCACTCTAGCTCTTCCTCCGGAATATATTTATATGAAACTGACATGTCTTTCTTCTGTATTGGAATGGTGCCTGGTAAGTATTAAAAAACATACCTCCACATACCTCACAGACTGTTCAGATGTCACCTTTTTCACAGATGGGCATTTAAACAATTTTAGAAGGATCCCAAACTTTGCCATGCCATTCAGTTTTCTAAGCTTTGCTATCCATTCCAGTGCCTGGAAGGTGGCACTTGAAAGACAAAGAGGACCACCATCCAAAGAAAGAAATCATTCTACATAAAACCTTTTCCTGAATATACTTCTTGCCATTTCCAGCAGGCATAATGGAAGTCTCCTTTATCAAAGTGGCAACAGCAGCTCTTGTCACCTGTTCTAACAGATTATTTTCCAGGATGTCAGCTGCTACTAATATTAACAACAGCTTGCTTTAGTAAGGAAATGGCAAGAAATATATTCCTTTTGTCAGCAAGGAAGGGGTCCATTCAAACTACTGCAAAAACCCAAGATCTTTTGCAACAGAGAACCTTATTTATTACTGTCTGGGACGTCCTAGAACTGCATCTTCAATCCACTTGAACTCCTCCAGGCAGCAGGGAAGGGAGATAGGCTAACGGAAGCTGGATAGGACATTTGGCCCAGAGACATTCAGATTTCACCATCCTGTAGACAACTTGCCAATCACAGATATATTGTGTGTTTTTTGCTCACTATTGGCTCTGGAAAACCAAACAGGAATGCTTTTAAAGAGAGAGACAGGGTTACAAATACACTTCTGTTCTAGCATAAAGACTCTGTATTCCTTTCCTATTTGGATTAATGCAACAAGAGGTCTAGAGATCATTTTTAAAGGGGGAAGTGTTCCAGTACTGTGTCCTGGAATGAAAAGAGCCCAGCCTCTAAGAAGGAAGAAAACATTTCTCTTTGTGTCTGGATTTGCCTCTCTATATTCTGTGAAGCAGTCAACTTCATCTAGCTGTTTACTCTCCTCCTGGCTCCTGAGAAGTTGAACAACCCCAAAAGGATGTTACCCAAAGAACAGGGGTGTGTGGAGGGGGCAGCTGTCACCAACTCTCTGCATTACTTCAACTGTTGGGTTACTTAGCTTTTGCAAGACGCTTGGGTACCTTTTGGACTATGTGCACCAGTTTGTACAGTACTCACCGAGGAGAACTCCAGGTCTCAGGTGAATCCAGAAGGTATTTGTTTCAAAAAGCACAGAGTGTAATCACACACACACACAAACACACACTAGCAATTCAGACAGGCACAGTATACAGAGGGAACCAAAATGGAAATAAGGAAATGGGGCGTTTTAGGGGCTGCAGTGGGATTACAGTTACCTGTCTGAAGAGAAATTGAGGAAAGCTGGAGTGGCCCAGACTGAAGAGGTCTGAGGGTGATTCAGACCATACACAGAATGCAGGTGTATATGCCCACTGGATGGCTGTCATTTTAGTGTGACACAAACAGTGATGGGATCAGGGTATCCCTGAGATGGAGGAACAGGGAAGCTTGACCGGGAATACAACAAGGGATAGGCAGAGAGATTGGCTGACGGCTTTGGATTCAAAGAGATCCTCTGTCTCATGTTTTGAGAGGAAATGTAGATTTCTTAGGGGAAGGAAGGAGCACTAAATATTTGACTGTCTCATTTACCTGGATGCCCACATACCATGGGGACACATTTCTTTTTTCCTGGGAACCTGTCATAGTGTTCCTAA
>NW_024821831.1:0-1788 GCF_019175285.1 Sceloporus undulatus | reverse complement strand
CGTCCCGCGGCCGCTTTCGTAACCCGAAAAGCCTTCGTAAGCCGAAAACCCATAGGCGCTAATGGGGAAAAAGCCGCGGCTCTGCCGCGGCTCCATTTAAAATAGCGCCGGAGTTTTTCGTAACCCGAAAAAACTTTCGTAACCCGAAACAATAAATCCCTATGGGATTTTTTCGTATCCCGAAAAATTCGTAACCTGGGTATTTCGTATCCCGAGGTACCACTGTATTCCTGCAGTGTGTTTTGGACCATAGTGCAGCAACTCTGTTTAGCGTTACGCTTTTACCACCAAGAACATATTCAGGATATTTGCCATTATATTTAGCAATGCTCTTATTATTACATCTAACCATGTGTTTTTTTAAGGCACAGTTTTATATTGATCTCACAACTGCATATTCATAATGCTATCAAAATTTAGCTGAACAGAGGCTACAACGTGATAAATGATTGTAGATTTGCAAATATACAGTCCTTGCATCCGTATAAATAATTTTAAAAGACACAGTTAGGGGCAGTTTTTTAAATACATATATCAGATGTTCATTTGAATAGTCATCCTACACAGTACAATATAATGTAATTTAACATAACATAATATACTGAAGTCCCAATATATTAAACAAAAACGGATGCTATGTTAGTAGTTGTTTTGGTTATAAAAAAACAGCTTGTTATATATCTTTAAATACTTTTAATGGATTTTAATGTAGTTGAGTTAACACTTTCCTATGCTTTTAGAGCCCCTATAGAAGAAATCGTATTTTAAATGCCTTGGGTTCTTTGAGAATCCTATAAAATTTTGAGAATCCTATAGAAAAGTATCAAAAGGTAAGAAGAACCAGAAGAACCAGAGCTTACTTTTTAAAGGTAATTAATGTTGGGGAGTTTGGGAGATAGTAGTATCTCTCACAAGGAAAAAAAAGCATTTGCGAGCAAAAGGTAAGTAACAACCAGCCTTGTTCCCATTACCTTACAAAGGGTCTAGCACAAAAATAAAGAAAGCTTAGGCACGGGACAGACCGCCTGAATTTTCCTCCAGAGGGAAGCTGCAGCCACCAAACTGGGAAAAACTGGGTTCTTTTTGCGCTGCAGGGCCGACATCATGAGTACGCCAATGGTGCGTTGGTGACATAAGTGACGCGTGGCACCATGAAAACGCTGTACAACGCTTATGTAACAATGGCAGCGCCCGTGCACATGGAACGGCGCGTTGTTATGGCACTGCGCCGTGCTAGGGTTAGGGACTGTGCGGTTGCTGCGTGGTCCCTAACCCCAAAACAACTACTAACATATTTGCGCGGTCAGTAGCATACCCTACTCTTCTTTGTAAAAACATATGAAGTAGGCTTGCAGTACTTATAAATTCTGAAGGTTTCATAATTTCTCATGGTGATAGGCTCTGTAACATGTGCTCTTCAAAGATGAAAGAGAGGAGCTGCAGATGCAGACTATTAAATGGAGGACAAAAAAACTCAGACAAAATGAAGAGTTCAGGAAGCAAGACCAACAAACAGGACATGAGGGTAATACATGCTATGCCAAAACTTGTAGAGACATGCAAAGTCGCAATTATGAGGCATGCTAAGGTTCCTACTTCTAATAATTAAAGTTATCCTTCCTAGGGTAGTTAGGTACTGCTATAGTTTGCAATTATATAAAGTGATTTTGTCTCATTTAAAAATGTTCCATTAGTTCCTTCCACTGAAATATAGCCTACAGCACCTAGTATCTAGGTAGTCTCCCATCCAAGTAGTGACCAAGGTTGATTCTCTTAAGCTTCCAAAAT
>NW_024821830.1:0-1788 GCF_019175285.1 Sceloporus undulatus | reverse complement strand
CCCACCATCCTCCATCATATCGACTGAGGGTGCGTCTACACCAGGGATGTAGCCAAGGGGGGGGGGTCTTGGGGTCCGGACCCCCCCTTTCATTAGAAAAATGAATGGTGCGTGCTGCTGCGCTGCCGCACCCGAGCCCCATTATAATGGAGGCACTTAGTCTGGACCCCCCCCCCTTCCTAAAATCCTGGCTACGTCCCTGTCTGCACTGTAGAAATAATGCGGTTTGACACCATTTTTTGGTGCCGTGACTCCATCTTATGGGACCCTGGGTTATTTAATAGGCATAACTATTTGTGCTTATAGTAAGGGCTGGATGGATGAGAGTGTAGAAAAGAATCAATGCTTCCAGGGCAGATTAAACTTTTTTCGTTCACCAGGGGATAGTTACATATACATATATGTATACACACACACACACATATAAGTAAAAATACAGTACTTACATTGACCCATGAATAAGTTGACTCAGGTTTTTTGAGTCAATTTTTTAACCTAGACTTATACATTAGTACTGTATTTACAGTACTACAAATGCCAGGGTTCTGGAGGATGGAGCCATAGCAGTTAAAGAGGTGTCAAATTGCATTATTTCTACAGTGTAAAACAGTGGTTTCCCCAAACTGCGCCCTTTATTAAGAGATTTTGGATTTCAGCTCCCAGAAGCATCAGCCAAGTTGGTCAATAGTCCGGGATTCTGGGAGCTATAGTCCAAAATCCCTTAATAAAGAGTACAGTTTGGGGACTGCTTGTGTAGATGTACCCTGGGGGTGATGGGTGTTAGACTCAAGGGACATCTGGAGGACCACAGGATTCTGAATCCTCTCATATGTGATGTTGTTTAATCAGCTTAACTGAGAGGCAACGATACTCTAGAAATGTACAGACATTTCCTATGAAGGGGATTAAATTTGTGTATCATAGAGAGTTAAAACACTTGCTTCAAGGAACTAAAGAAACAGCCCAAACAAAGTCATAAATGTTGCCTGAATTAAGGCAGCATGAACACCTCTCCACATCACCATTTCTAAATCAAAATATGCACAAGGGATAGACATGTTACTAAATCCATCTCTGTTTACACACTTACGTTGACAATTTTACTTTTTTCACAACAGGTGACCCATACCTGAGCAAGATCTAAACTATGAAGAAAAGCTCTCAGCAGACACCTTCCAGAAGAAACACACAGACTGTAGCTGAAGCTGCCTGTAAAAACCTGTCCCTTAAATCCTCTGAGCAGCAGAAGAAAACAAGCCAAATTGATTTTCTCCAGCTATTCCCATTAGAAGTCAGCTTAAAGATTTTTCGCGAGCTTGACATCCAGAGCTTATGCAGTGCTTCAATGACATGTAGGAGCTGGAACCAGATCATTGAGAACTGTGATGATTTATGGAAACATCATTGCTTAAGTGTCAGGACTGTCTGTCAGAGAGAAATTGATGGTGACAGAGGAAATGGGTATTCATGGAAGGTATGTGCTGTGAGGTGGCCTTTTGCATCCCAATCTTCAATCCAATACACAGTAGCACCCAAACTGGTTGCCACTATGGTCAGTCATCTAAAACAGTTGGGACTGATGGCTCTGATGTCAGTTTGACAGTGAATCTGTTCCAGCTGTTAGGCTGAACTTTAAAGGAGCGATCCACAGTGCTGAACTTATTTTGGCTAGTATATTGTTAAGCACCTGGGATAAATCCTTTAGTTTGAAATAAGATCTGGTACAGGCCAGTTTCCACTTATCTTAATTAATATTTCTATTTGACAAGACACTTTGTCACAGAGAAC
>NW_024821829.1:0-1788 GCF_019175285.1 Sceloporus undulatus | reverse complement strand
TTTTTCCATAGTGAATTGGATGTTGGGGTGGATGTTGTTCAGATGCTTCAGGAACATAGCCAGATCTTCTTCTCCATGGCTCCAAATGGTGAAAATGTCATCCATGTATCGGAACCAAGATGTGGGCTTTTTCGGTGCTGTTTCCAGGGCTTGCTTTTCAAACTTCTCCATGTAAAAGTTTGCTATCACCAGGCTTAGAGGGCTTCCCATTGCTACCCCATCTCTCTGTTCGTAGAATCCATTGTCCCACTGGAAATAGCTTATGGTGAGACAATGTGTGAACAGGGCTGTGATGTCTTCTAGAAAAATCTGTTGGATGAGTGTCATGGGCCTGTTACAGATGGCTGCATTATGTGCTCCATGCATGCTAGTATGTGCTCCATGCATGCTAGGGTTAAAAAGGGGCGTCCTTTCCAGACCCCCCCAACACTAGGACACGCAGAGCACGTACAAAATGGCGGCGGCCATTCCACATGGCCACCGCCATGAGGACGTCACGACCACGCCGCCGCTATACGGGGTGGCGCGGAAGTGACATCCTTGCTCTGAGCCAGGGCACCTAGTGTGCCCTTAGCGCAGAGCAGGAAGGATCTACGTTTCGGAGCACCTTCCTGGTTTGGTCCGCTGGGTGCAGCCTTCACATGGCTGCGCCCAGTGGACCAAAGGAGAAAGGGGCCAAGCGGCCCCTTTCTCCTCCTCCCCGCCACCGCGGGGTGTCCTTGGGGCTTGAAGCCTTTTCAGGCTGCGGGGAAGTGGCGTTTTGCCGCTTCCCCGCGGCCTGAAAAGCGGCGGATCGGGGCCTCAGCGAGGCCCCAATACACTGGGGAAAGGGGCGGGTACAGCCCGCCCCAAATGGGCGGTCTGTAACCCACCATGGTGTCCATTATGGGGACTTTGGTGAACAGGGAGACCACATCAAAGCTGATTAAAATGTTTCCAGGTTTTAGTTCCAGGTTCTTGATTTTTCCTATTAAGTGAGCTTAGTCCTTGATGTAGTGGGGGGTCTGCCCTACATGGGTTTGTAATTGTGTGGCTACAGTGCCTAAATTTAGGAGAGCTTTATCATTAGCTCGATTCAATGTTCTCCCAACAGCAGTGCTGGAAGGGAAATACAGGAAAATCCCCTATGAATTCTGATTCTGTCCTAGTGATATTGATGCTATAGAAACTACAGCTCATGTGCTTTTGTACTGTCAATTTTATAAGGACATTTGCCACCAGCTGATTACCCCTCTTTTAAAATAAATTTCCAGGATACACTGATGTTTTTATTTACATTATCTGGTTGGATAGTCAGAACCAAACCGTTATACTTAGAGTAGCAACATCTTGCTAAATTATGTGTAAAATACGGTTCCAGATGGTAAGGGACAATTGATGTTAGATGGCAGAAATTGATTTTGTTTCTTTTTTTAATAGTTGAATTTTATTTTTTTTACTGGTCAATGACCAAAATAAATTGTTGTTGTAGTAGTACTGAATTAGACCATTGGTCCATATAGCAAGGTTTTATTAACTCTGACTGGCAGCAACTCTCTAGGAGCTTGGATGTTTATTGTTGAAGGAGACCATGATGTCAAAATGGCTGTACAACTCCAGAGATAGCCGACTTGCTACCTTTGATACCTTACTTATCTGAATTATTGCCTCTTACTGACTGCCACTGATTAGCAATTTGTCATAGAAATAATAACTTGGAATCATAGGCCCCATACAGACAGGCCAAAATAAAGCTGCTTCGGGTCACTTTGGAGGTATATTGTTTAAATGATGCACGCATCTTAAGAG
>NW_024821828.1:0-1788 GCF_019175285.1 Sceloporus undulatus | reverse complement strand
TCCTATCACTATATCACTATTGTATATAGGAAATAATACTTTTCACGGTTTTTTTTCTCCACCAAGAATGGTTCACTTAATTTACAGAAAAGGATTTCCATAGCAGTATATTTTAGACTTATTAGTGCATTGCCTTTATAAAAGCATGGCCACTGTGCAATAGAAAGTATATGGCCATCAGTGAACAAAGATGATTTTCCCTTTCCCCTCCTTTTTTCTTTCTGTTTCTTTTTCTTTTGCCACATACCTCAGAAGCTAACAGTCGACAGATGGAAATTTAAAAAGAAATGTGCCGACTGCTTGAGGCACATTTTAATTTGTCGCTCAGCTAAGTTTGTTTCACTTTTAACGGTTCACTTTGCTGAACCTGTGAATAAAATATTAACATCTTTAAAAATACTGCAAAAGTTTTAACTCATGAAATGTCTCCAGAGACAGCATTTCTCAAAATATCCAGAGCTCATGGATGCTTTATCCATAGGCGTGTGTAAAAATTGCCTAAAGAAAAATTGCTCATCTTTGCTTACCTGGAAATTGATTGGAAATTCTTTTACCCATGCAAGATTTTCAAAATTATCTCAACATTTTGCTTTAGGCAAAGCCTTGTGGCTATTTAAGGATATGTGACATCTGACTTCATACACTCCCTCATTCCACTCTGAGAAAGTTCACGTGCCTCATCTAAATTCATCCAGTTATATTTATTCTAATTTTTTAATTCTAAGGATTCATAACTAACTCATCACTTCCCATAGCTGCTTTGAATATAATCCAAAATTATTTAATCAGATTTACATAGGTGGAACAAATCAAACACACACCCAGGATAATAACATGGACATTTTTCTCTGCTGGTGGAGCAGAAGTGGGGTGTCCCCCTCAGAGGTACTAATTTATCCATGTGAAAAGTTTTATGGGTGTAAATCTAGTCATGTAAGGAACACCTAAAAGCAAAGTGAGCAGTTCCAGGGATGGGTCAGAGCTGGCTTCAAGTCAAAGAACTTTGACTTCCTTGAAAGTGGTTAAACCCCTCAGATATTCTAATATAGAGCCCAACTAGCTAATCTTCCCTTTTTCACTGGGGAGAATATTTTTTTAAAAAATGGGCAATAATTCAAAACTGATATTGACAAGCTGGATTATGTTCAGAAGAGTGCAACCAAAATGGTGAAGGGTCTGGAAACCATGCCTTATGGGGGGAGATTTAGGGAGCTGGGTAAGATTAGCCTAGAGAAGATAAAGTTAAGAGGTGATATGATAGCCCTGTTTAAATATTTAATAGGATGTCATACTGAAGATGAAGCAAGTTTGTTTTCTGCATTTCCAGAGAATAGGACCCAGTGCAACAGATTCAAACTACTGTATAGGAAAAGAGATTCCACCTCAACATTAGAGAGGACTTCCTGACAGTAAGAGCTGTTTGACACTGGAATATGTTGACGCTGAGTGTAGTGGAGTCCTGTTCTTTGGATGCTTTAAAAGAGAGGCTGGATGCCACCTCTCAGGGGTGCATTGATTGTATATTCCTGCATTGAAGGGGTTTGGACTTGATGGCCCTTGAGTTGTCTTCTAAGTCCATGCTTCTCTGATTCAATGAAAGTCCCAAGAAAGCCAATCTCTCATACACCTACAGCCACATATTTTTCTCTGGTCAACTTGAGCCAGCATTTCACTCCTCACAGAAAACCACAGAGGAGATCTCCTATAGTCAAGCTTAGGATGACACATTAATGAGGACTGTATAATAATAATAATAATAATAATAATAATAATAATAATAATAATAAT
>NW_024821827.1:0-1788 GCF_019175285.1 Sceloporus undulatus | reverse complement strand
TTGGTCTTTTCCCCTCTGTTGAATCTCCTTTTCCAGTTGGTTGATGGCTTTTGGGGTCCCACCGACGCTTGTCTGTCATCTGGTCGTCACCAGTATGTTTGACAGCGAAGTTTATAGACATGAACATGTTCTGCATTTACATATCTATTATTTCAACTTTTACTTTAAGATTCTTCCAGTCTCTGTGAACTAAACTTTTTTCTTGGGTTATATCACCCATTTGCCAAACTACATATTTTTCAACACTGTCCCATTTAATATATAGCATCCAGAACCCTGAACTCTTTATCAGAACCTACAAAAGCCTGTTGTGATGCTTTTAATAACTACTTCACAGACCAAATCTCTCATATAAGAACCAATTTGGATGCCGGCCTTACGACAGTGGTGACAGGAGAGGTATCCAGAGCCTCCACCTATACTGTTATTCTGGATCAATTTGAGTCAGTTAGTACAGAGGATGTGGACAAGCGCCTTGGGAGTATGAAAAAGAGGACTTGCTCTCTCGATCCTTCCTCGTCTTGGCTGGCTATCCAGGGGGAGATACCATCAAGATGCTGCTAAAAACATAACTAATGCATCTTTCAGGGAAGGCTGTCTTCCATCTTGCCTCAAAGAGGCGGTGGTTAAACCACTTCTACAAAAAGCCTTCCCTTGACTTCTGGACAGAAACAATTACAGGCCAGTTTGGATCTTAATATTCTTAGGCAAGGTAATCGAGAAGACAGTCGCCATTCAACTCCAAGCAGTCTTGGAAGAAATGGATTTTTCTACATCCATTTCAAACTGGATTTAGGAAGGGTTTCGGAGTTGAGACATCCATGGTCACCTTAGTCGGTGATCTCCGTTTGAGCATCGACAGCTCTTTGAAAAGGGGAAATGTGACCCTGCTGGTGCTATTGAAGGCCTCTCAGGGGCCTTCAATACCATTGACCACAGTATCCTTCTGGAACATATGGGAGAGTTGGGAATTGGGGCACTGCTTTCCAGTGGTTCAGGTCCTACATCTTGGGCAGATTCCTGTCACTTGGGGACAGTTGTTCGTCCAAGAGGGAGCTCAAGTCGGACATCCCTCAAAACGTGATTCTGTTCCCAGTGCTATTCAACATTTACATGAAGCTGCTGGGTGAGATCATTCGGAGACATGGGGCGGGGAGCAAGGAGACCTTGAAACAGTAGTACATGTGCTGGTCACCTCTTGGCTCGACTTCTGTAACACACTCTACAGGGAGCTACCCTTGTGCCAAGTTCAGAGACTTCAATTGGTACAGAATATGGCAGCCAGGTTGGTTACAGGTGCTTCTAGAACTGCCCACATTACACTGGTTCTTAAATCCCTCCACTGGCTGCCCATTAGTTTCCGGGCAAGATGCAAGGTGTTGGTTCACTCTGGAATGACCTCCGGATGAGATCTGCCCTATTAACACCTTGGAAGCCTTTAGGAAGGCTATTAAGACAGACCTCTTTCCAGACTAGATGAGATCTATTGACTTGCCTCCCCCTTCCCCTGACCCTTACCCTTGCCATCATTAGTGTCATGGAAATTGCTATTGATGTATATCGTTCCTGCCCTCCCACCTCTCCTTCAGAAAACGACCCATTTCTTGCCCCAAAAAACTTTTTTACTGTATTGTGCTATGGAAGTTTTAAATTTTCTTGCTGTTTAATAGGATTTTTAAGGGTTGATTAATGTTTTTATAATTGGGAGAAGAGTTGGGGGTTTGGAATTTTAATTGTATTTCTTAAATTGTATGTTATTTTATTACTGTAATCCTATTTGATTCCATT
>NW_024821826.1:0-1788 GCF_019175285.1 Sceloporus undulatus | reverse complement strand
TTCTGTATTTTCTAATTTTATCCACTCTTTTAACCAACTTAGTTTACTGGCCCACATATATAGCTTTAGATCAGGTAAGGCACATCCACCTCTCTCCTTAGTATCCTTTAATACGGCCCATTCTTGATTTCCCTCCCCTCCATACAAAATTCTTAATTTCTTTCTCCCATTGTTCTATTATTTTCCCTTTAGTTATAATTGGTAGATTGCCGAAAAGAAACAAAAGCTTAGGAAGGATGGCCATTTTGATAGTCGCAATTCTGCCTAAGATTGACAAATTTAACTTGTTCCATCTTACTAAATCTTGATGTATTTCCTTCCATTTTACTTTATAATTATTTTCATATAGTCTTGAGTTATCATTCGTTAGCCATATGCCTAAGTATTTCACTCTCTTAACCGTCTTACATCCCGTCTTTTTAGATATTTTCTCTTCTTCTTTTTTGTCTATATTCTTCATTAACATATTCGTTTTGTCCTTATTGATTTTAAAGCCGGCAAACCTACCAAATTCCTTTAAATTATTCATTAACTGTTCAACCCCTTTTATAGGATCTTCTACTATGGCAACTATATCATCAGCAAATGCTAAAACCTTCTTTTCTTTCCCTTTAATTCTGATACCTTTAATTCTGTCATTATTTCTAATGTTGTTCATTAAGATCTCCATTGTATTGATGAAAAGCAATGGGGAAAGAGGACATCCCTGTCTTGTTCCTTTACTAATTTGGATTTTCCTCGATTTATAACCATTTATTTTAAGTCTAGCGCATTGATGTTTGTAAATTTGTTCTATATATCCTAAAAAGCTAAATCCTACATTCATCTTTTTTAAGACTGCAGTCAATCTTACATTATCAAACGCCTTCTCGGCGTCGATAAATAGTAATGTTAGTTTCTTGTTCCTATTCTTGTTGTAGAATTCTATAGTATTAAGTATTGTTCTTATATTATCCTTTGCTTGACGTTTGGGGAGAAAACCCCTTTGTTCTTTTTTTATTGTTAAGTTCAAGATAGGTTTAAGTCTCTCCGCCAATATCATTGCAAAGACCTTGTAATCCACGTTTAAAAGGGATATTGGTCTGTAATTTTGTACTAGAAGTTTATCCTTACCTTCCTTTGGGATCATAACAATTGTAGCTTCCTGCCACGTTGCTGGTATTTGTTGGGTCACTATTATATTAAACATTCTCTGTAGTGGGTTTACTAATTCTTCTCTAAATATCTTATAATACTTGGCTGTGAACCCGTCAGGCCCTGGGGCCTTTGCATCTTTCAATCTCCCAATTGCCTGAAGGATCTCATCCTTACTAATTGGGCTGTTTAATTGTGCTCTTTGATCTTTGGATATTTTTTCTATTTCTCCTTTGTCCAAAAATAATTCCATTTCTTTTAATAATTCAGCTGACAGCTTCTCTTCTTTGTATAAATTCTGATAATATTCTTCAAATGCTTTAATTATATCCTCCTGTTTACTTGTTGCTGCTCCTTTATAACTGATTTCTTCTATTTTATTTGTTCTTTCCCCTCTTTTTAGTTTCCTCGCAAGTGTTTTACCTATTTTATTTGCATATTCAAATTGTGTTTGTTTTAACTTATTCATCTCCCATGCAATTTCCTCTACTATTTCCGCTTGCATCTCTTTCTGGAGCAATTCCTTTTTGTTAATTAATCTTTTGTTCTGAGGGCAAACTATTAATTGCTCTTCGATTTTTTTCAGTTCTGCTTGAATTTTATTGTGTTTCTTTTGTTTAATTTTCTTTATTTCACATGCTCTTTGTATTAATA
>NW_024821825.1:0-1788 GCF_019175285.1 Sceloporus undulatus | reverse complement strand
TCACCTAGAGAGTTTCCATGGCCCAGTAACAAATCCTAGTCTAATACAGTGGTGCCTGGGGTTACGAAATTAATTCGTTCCGCCATTCCTTTTGTAACCCGAAAATTTCGTAACCCGAAACACTTTTCCGTTAGCACTGGAAAGCCTATAGCTGCACTTTGCAGCATTTGAATTTCGCGCCGAAATGAATTTCGTAACCCGAAAAATATTTCGTAACCCGAAACAGTTTTTGCCAATCCAACTTTTTCGTATCCCGGAAATTTCGTATCCCGAGGCACCAGTGTACTAATTATTCTGAATTGTTTTCCGATTAATTTTCAATTCATCAAAAATGTGAACCCCTTCCATTTACATTCAGACTCTTCCTTGCTTTTCAATGTACTCCACTTATTCAAATTGACTATTCATTGACCTACTTTATCTTTTCACTTACAGACAAGAGAAGGAAAGAGAGAGAGAGAGAGAGAGAGAGCACCACCTACAGAATAGGACTGATCAGCTAATAATCTACCGTAACTATAAATCGATCTCAAGGTCAGGTTTTAAGACCAGAATGATAGATTTTGATATAACCCATGGATAAGTAAATAGTAAAACTTAAGCACATGTAACCAAGGGTGTAAAGGATTAAGAAAAGGAAAACAATGCAAAAGAACTTACAAAATTCCAGCAGGCATAACTGTTTGTGCTCACCCTAAAGGCTGGATGGATGAGGAGGAAACTACAGTAAATGGTGGATGTGTGAGGTGTGGGTAAAGAAACGAGTCATGTGCTCGGCTAAGAAAATATACACATCAAAAAGGATGAAAAGGCAAAGCAAAGAAAATGGCAACTAAGTTAGCAGTGATTATAGCCTTTAACTTTAATGTGGTAAGTACTTTGCCTGATTTTAACCCAGAAAAGCTTACATACATAAACAAATATCTCATTCATATCCTTCAAAGCCCAATTCCTCTTGGCACTCCTTTGAGGGGAAGTGCAAAAGTGCTTCCATGGCCACTGTTTTCCCACCCACACATTCAAAAAGGCCAGAAGTAGTGTCACAGTAGAAAGAGTAGGGGGGCTGGTGCATCTTTTAGGTGCTCACAGAATGGACTAAGTTCTTGCCTTTTACCACTCTACTCAGAAAGAGGGGATGATTCCTTTTTGACAAATGTTAAAGTACAGTACTTAACATTAATCTGTGGATAAGTCAACCCGTGTTTTTGGGTTCAATTTGTTTGACTAAAATTTCTAGACGTATACATGAGTATATACAGTATTTTCATAAACTGTTAAAATTTTAATAAAATATAAGTTGTATACATAATAGAGTTGACCCTCTGTATCCATGGTCCCTTTATCCAAGTATTCAACCATCCACAGTTTGCAAATATTAAAAATATATATATAAATTCAAAAAAGCAAACCTTGGCGTTACCAGTTTATATAAGGGACACCATTTTGCTATGCCACTGTATTTAATAGGACTTAAGCATTCACAGCTTCTGGTATCTACCAGGGGGCGGTGAGTAAACCTGTAACTAAACCCCAGTGGATGCCATGAACCCACTGTATTCATTATGGTATCTTTGATCAAGGTATTTCTTTTCCAATTGCTTCAAGAAAATTTATACGCTGCTTTAAAAAAAAGTTTTTAATTTTAAAAAATCACTGATTTTTAACAATTCTGCTTGTCTGCATTGCATGCAAGTATGAGTAAAATTCAAAAAGAATGAATACCGTATTTTCTGGCGTATAAGACGACCCCCAACTTTTCCAGTTAAAATATAGAGTTTGGGATATACT
>NW_024821824.1:1484-1788 GCF_019175285.1 Sceloporus undulatus | reverse complement strand
GGCAAAAGGCTTTCAAAAATGCCATCAAACTTGGCTCTCTCTTCCACCTAGCCAGGAAGAAAGAGATCCAGAATTACAGAGGCATGGAACACCAGGAAGACATTCAGAACCTGTGGCAGCAACTGAGGTTTCCAGTCTATGGTGTTTGCCCTAAAGTTTTTGCACGCAGTCTGAGAGAGAAAACAAGCAGACCACTATGTGCCATTGATCAGCCATGGTGAGGGAACCCTTGACCCAGGGAAGGTAGCAGCTCCACCAGCAATTAAGAGGACTCAGCTCCCCAAGGAACTCACCCTGACGGCCC
>NW_024821824.1:310-1384 GCF_019175285.1 Sceloporus undulatus | reverse complement strand
TAGAAAAAGAAAAGCATGACAGGTGGGGAGAAGTTTAGTCTTACAAATTTCGGAGCCGGCAAGGTGAGGCCAAGGCTGCTGAGTCCCACGTCGTGGCCACTTTGGGCAGAAGCCACAAGCCGCAGCGCAAGGAAGAAGCCCTGACAGAGAGCAAAAGGGGAGAGGGAGAGACGGTCTCCTGTTTAGCACAACAGCTACTAGTCACTTTTTGCAGGTCTGGCCTGACTCCTTACTCTTTCAGCCACTCAACTAGTGGCTGAAGGGATAGGCAAAGCTGTGGCCTGCCAGGAGCCCATTTCGACCCTGCCACGCCTCTGTTCCACCAGGCTCCGGAACCCCCTTCCCAGAAAAACTGGATGGGCCCCCTCCCTATAGGCAGACTTTGTGTTTTCCACAGGCATATAATGAATGACAATACAAATTTTAATTTATCTTGCTTGCTTCATCATTTCAACTTTTGTATGTGAATTCTTAACTAAGCATTCTTCGCTTGTTGTAGGCTATTTTGAGTTTCTAACTGGAAATGTATTACAGTAGTCTCGATTATCCGACATAAACAGGTGGGCTGATAGTCGGATAGCCAAAAATGTAGGATAATCCAGAGGGTCCAAGAAAAGCCTTGAAATCACTATGAATTGCAAACCTGGAGGTACTTGCCCTGCTCGCTGCCGCAGCACTTAGAGCTGTGTTCTGGGGCGAGACTTCACTCGCCCATCTCTCCTTGCCTGTCGTGGCTGTGTTTGGGGGAATGGGAAATGCATACAGCCATGCTCCTAGTCGCAACAACAGATAATCTGGAATGTCGGATGACCAAAGGACGGATAATCGAGACTCTATGTATCACTGGGATGATGATGATTGAAGGCCAGGTGCCACTCACATACCTGCTTGTCCAGAAAGCCTTTCCCCTCCGGGTCTGCCAAATCCCATATCTAAGGAGAGACAAAGACAAGAAGCTGAGGAGATTTGGCCTGAATCTCCTCCAAACATTTTTCCTCTTCCCATCCCTGCTTCTTCCAAGCGCAGAAAACCTCCCCTGAGGCTGGAGAGTCTGAGTCTGCAACCTGTCACAGA
>NW_024821824.1:0-210 GCF_019175285.1 Sceloporus undulatus | reverse complement strand
GCACACACAGCTTTACACTCCCATCTCTTGGTGCCTCTCTGCCAGAGCAAACTGCACCTCTGCTTGGAGAGCTAGCAAAGTCTCTGCAGGCAACACAGCCATGCCTCCAGGAAGAGCTAGTTTCTTGGGCACTGGGGCTGGTGCTCTCTACTTCGCAGGTACCTCCAAGGCAGAGCAGCCACCAGGCCAGGAGCCCCCACAAGTCTCCGC
>NW_024821823.1:0-1789 GCF_019175285.1 Sceloporus undulatus | reverse complement strand
AGTTAAAGTGGTGCCAAACCAGGTTATTTCTCCAGTGTGGATGCAGCCTTAGACTGCAAAATGTAAATGTATTTTGGGGCATGAGGCAGAAAATTCCAGAAGCCTCTCGGTCTCACCCCATCCCAGGCAGTTAAAAATGTACCAATACAGCTAATTTAATAACCTTTTAGTTGGCCTTTTACAGCTGTCAAAATCTGCTGGCCTGAGGCATAGAGGTTCTGAGTTAGGATTGGCCTGAATACAAAGAAGGTGCCTGGCATATGAAATAAAAAACTAACTGATGTGTGATAATACTAAATACAGTACTAAATATACCCAATGTGAATATAGGTCCAAAACACACTGCAGAAATAATCCAGTTTGAGTCCACTTTAACTGCCCTGGCTCAATACTAGAGAATTCTGGGAACTGTATAGTTTTGTGCGATATTGAGCCTTCTCTGTCAGACAATAATCTACAATTCCCAGGATTCCCTAGCACTGAGCCAAGGCAGTTAAAGTGGTCTCAAACTGGATTATGTCTGTATTGTATTTTGGATCCTAGTCTGACACTCAAGCCACTACACCACATTGGCTCTCAAGAGACTTCTAGTGTGGACAATTTATTGTGTACATGCTCAAACTAGGTTATTTCTGCAGTGTGTTTTGGACCTGTAATACATCCATTTTGGCCTCAGTTCTGACAAAGGAGCAGAGCCCACTTTTTACTGAGGGTGACAGGGGGGCCCAGTTTGTAGGCCTTTGGCTCATCTTCTCCCCCAGGCCCAGCCTCTGTGCGTGTACTTTGTCGCCACCAAAACTCCTGACACACACACAACACAAACACACAACCCCTTCCCTTCCCTCTCCCCTTCAGCTGCCAAGCTGAGGCGAGGACAAGGCCACCATTGCCGCCCCCGCACCCCTGATTTGCTCAGCGCGAGGCGGGAAGAAGGAGAGATAAGCCTTATCAAGCCGCAGGCCTCTCACTGCTCTCCATCTTCCCAATCCCAAGAAGGCCTCCCTCCCTCCTGCCTTCCCTTTTTCTCCTCCACAGAGAAGTGAAGCCCTGCTTTGAAGGCTGCATTCCCCACTGCATAAAGAATCAGGTTTAACTGTCATGGCTCCATTTTATGGAAGTCTGGAAAGAGTAATTTGTACTGGAACCAGAGCTCTACTGTCATGACAAACTGTTACTCCCAGGATTCCATAGCATTGGCCCATGGCAGTTAAAGTAGTGTCAAACAAACTACATTTCCCAAAATTCCACAGCATGGAGCCATGGCCGTTAAAGTGGTGTCAAACTACATTTCCCAGAATTCAGTAGCATGGAGCCATGGCTATTAAAAGTGGAGTCAAACTACACTTCCCAGAATACCATAGCATTCACCCATGGCCGTTAAAGTAGTGTCAAACTACATGTCCCAGAATTCCACATCATGGAACCATGGCTATTAAAGTACTATAGTATCTTTACTACTGGGAAACTACACTTCCCAAAATTCAATAGCATGGAGCCATGGCTGTTAAAGGGGAGTCAAACTACACTTCCCAGAATTGCACAGCATGGAGCCGTGGCAGTTAAAGTGGTATCAAACTGGATTATTTATGCAGTGTGGATGAAACCTTTGCCCAGGGGCTTCCCAGCTAGCCTTGCTGGCCCACCTGCTGCCTGAGACCCCAGTCAGCCCTGAGAGACTTCTCCTGTGGTGGGGACATGGCGATTGTATCATATTCATCATCATCCAGTATTATTCCAGTACTGTACTACTACAGACACAGTTTGAGCCTCCCTTATCCAAAATGCTTGG
>NW_024821822.1:0-1789 GCF_019175285.1 Sceloporus undulatus | reverse complement strand
GGAGGTGACCAAGTATATTATGATTTTATCATATTTTTTATTATGGATATTTATCTTAGATTTTTTATCTATCATATTAAGCAGAAACAATTCAGGGGTTAAGGGAATGATTATCTGTAATATATCACTCATTTTTCTTGTATTGATTTCCAATATTCTTTTGCTTTATTACGTTCCCACCAGCAATGGTAAAAGTTCCCTTCCTGAGTGTCACATTCCAGCACTTTTTTGTTCCTGTGTTATATAATTTGTTTATTTTGCACGGTGTCATATACCACCGATAAAACATCTTCGAATAATTTTCTTTTAGATTTTGACATAATGATAATTTATTTGTCCTTGCTCTCCATTCTCTTGCTTGGTGATATCTTTCTTTCTTTCCGTTTTCCTTATCTTTTTGCTGTCCCAAAATTCTTTCTTCCAACTCTTTTGCTTTGTCCAAATTATCTATTCTGTATCTCTTCTGGTCAAAAGTGACGGTTAAACCTTCAATTCGTTCCCATCTATATTCTATTTTCATATTTCTCAAAAGTTGGACAAAGGGTCTATATTTTTGTCTTTCAAATAGAATTTGTGGTGGTAAATCCTTAAATATTTTAACTTCAGTATCTTCAATGATCAAATTTTCATCATAGCTTTTCTGGATGATTTTATCTCTTGTTGTAGCTTTGATGAAACAAATCAAAACATCTCTTGGCATTTTCCTGTCCCTCGCAGCTGCCGAATTAACTCTGAATAATTTATCAAGCTCATACTCCATTCTTCCCTCGCTGTAGCCAATATAATCTGCTAAAGTTGGTATTATCCTAGTGTATAAATCTTCCTCTGGTTTCTCAATCCAACTCTCAATCCAAAACAAACAAGCAGCCTAATAATACAATTCTAAATTAGGCAACGCACATCCTCCTCTAAGAACATCATCGGTTAGTAGCTTCCATCTTATTCTAGCCCTCTTTCCTTCCCAAAGAAACCTAGAGAATTCTTTTTGCCATATAAGAAAGTATTTTCGTTCTGCTATCACCGGTAAGTTCTGAAACAGATATAAGAATCGGGGAAGGACATTCATCTTCAAGACTGCAATTCTTCCATAAAAGGAGAGATGCAATTTCGTCCAGTTTAGCATATCTTTCTTTGTTTCTTTCCATAAGTTGATGTAATTATTCTGGAACAAGTCTATATTCCTTGAAGTTAAGAAAATTCCTAAATATTTGGCCTTTTTGACAGTTCAATTGAAGAAGCAGAGGGAAAGAAAGATGATCTCAAATATTACCCATAATGGTAAAAAGTATACGGAACAAAAGGTCATTAAAGATCTGTTGAAAAGCTTTTATCAGACTCTGTATAATGATATCAAGGAGAGCTCTGATGCGAAAGAAAGACTACAAGATTTTTTTAAAAAATTTAAAATAATTTTATTGAAACTTAAAACAGACAATCAAATATACAAACACCAAACATACACAATAACACACTTACATACTCGATGCATTAACATACTTACAATGGAGATTCAAAAAGAGAAAATAGTAATAATGATATATTGAGAGAGAACCCATCATTAAAATAATACGTTTTAATATAGGGAATATTACTCTATGATTACTTTCTTTTCCCACTCCTATATTTCCCTTTTCCATCTTTTCCTTCTCCTATTCCTTACTTTACTTCTTAACCATCTCCTGCTTCTTTCCTTCTCATCTTAACTATCTTTGATCCTCCATTGTTTCTTTCTCTTTCCTTCAAATTCCTTCTAAAACCTCTTCCCCCTTATTACTACTTACTTTTCTTT
>NW_024821821.1:0-1789 GCF_019175285.1 Sceloporus undulatus | reverse complement strand
ATCTATCTATCTATCTATCTATCTATCTATCTATCTATCTATCTATCACAGAGACAGGCAGGCATTTTTACAAGCTCAGGAGTAGGCCAGACTTCTTCCCCATAGCCTTCAGATTTTTTTTTAAAACAAAACAAAATAAAAACCCATTGGGTAATTTTTACATTCATCGAAGACAAGCTTGGGAGAGTATCTCAGTCTTAAATCAGGTATTGTGTATGCAGTGACCCAAGTCTGAATTTTTCAACCACAGTAGTAAAATAACCCACACAAAGGTGCGGAAATTAAAGATAAGCGTTATAATGTTGTTGCAGCTGTTCAGCATGAGCTAATCAAACAGTCAGGCCAGGCCTAACTTTAAACTATGAAAAAAATATGGGGGGTACAACAAGCTATGATGAATTACAGAAAGTTATAGGTTGTATAAAGCACTATACTTAATTTTTCTAGAACAAGTGAGTCAGGTGTGGTGCTATTATTATTTTATTTCTTTAATGGCCGAGCAAATAAAATGCTGAGAGCCATGAATTTTAAACATCAATCTTCTGGACTACACTAAACCTATTTTATTCTTCTTCATAGCCTGTCATAGAGTTTTGAAACCTACTGTTATTTATGTTCTTTATGAAATATAGATTTTTCTGAAAACAAAATAACACCTGGCATCAGCTGTGTCCAGTGTAATATCCTGCATTTCTGGTCGATTAATCCTTAATGTACCATAGATAATGGCTTCGCTCAGCTTACATGGCCATCTTATCGTTTAGTCTGTATCATTTCACTAGCTACAAGAGGGAGGAAAAGTTGCTATGTTCTGCAAAATCTACATTCTCTTAATATACCTGCAATATAATTAGAGGGACAAGTTTCATAGGGTTTTATTAACTCCCTTCTTTTACGATCCTTTTTTTTTAATTCAATAGGAAACAAGGTGACTATGTTCACTGTATCTCATTATTTGTTGTTGCTCCTTTTGTGTTGCTGCTGGTGGGCAGAATTAGAACTGTAAGCAAACCACGAAGAGATGTATATGAGTAAGCATGCATTCCCAATGGCAAAAGCAGACACATAAATAAGATGGCAGATAGCTTTGGCACCTATGGAAAGAAGCAAACAGCCAACAAGCTATGAGATGAGAAGTCAATATCCCTATGGATCTTGAAGCAGATGTATGTAGCTCTACACCCATTGGTATCATCTTAAATGGAAAGATATGTGCACTTAGAGAAGCAAGACTCCCACTTCTTAAATTTTGTTTGCATTAAGAATTGTAAAAGAGGGTTGTAAAAGAGAATTGTAAAAGGATTGTAAAAGAAGGGTTGGGGACAGCTTTAAGAACAGATTTATTTTTTTGTGATCTTTTGTGCATTACAAACCACTTGCTAAAATTTATTGAAAGAGGTTAACATTTAGGCCTCAGGTACAGTGTATGTGCCCAGTTGTTGTGTGCCTGTAAGTCATTTCCCACTTATGGTAACCCTATCATGGGGTTTTATTGGCAAGATTTGTTCAGAGGTGTTTTTTTGCTTTGTCTTCCTCTGAGGCAGAGAGAATGTGACTTGGCCAAGGTCACCCAGTGGGTTTCCATGGCTGAGCTGGGATTTGAACCCTTATCTCCAGAGTCATAGTCCAACACTCAAGCCATTGCACCATGCTGGCTCTTTGCCTAGTTCTGCCAACATTTCACAGATGAAACTGGCGACTTCAACTATCCTGATATTTGTTGGAAGTCAAACTCAGCAAAATCCTCAAGGCCTAGCAAATTCCTCACTTGCCTGGAAGACAGTTTCAT
>NW_024821820.1:0-1789 GCF_019175285.1 Sceloporus undulatus | reverse complement strand
GTCTTGATTTCTGTAATGCGCTCTACATGGGGCAACCCTCATGCCATATTCGGAAGCTGCAACCAGTCCAAAATATAGTAGCCAGATTGGTTACAGGGAGTTCTAAATTTGATCCTATTACACCTATCTTAAAATCCCTACACTGGCTGCCTATTAGCTTCCAGGCACAGTATAATGTGTTGGTCATTACATATAAAGCCCTGCATGGCTTGGGTCCAGCTTAACTGAGGGAACGCCTCCTCCCATACAATCCTTCCCGCACTCTCAGGTCCTCTGGGAAGAATTTCTTGCAGTCTAAGAAAACCAGATTGGTAATGACTTCCCAGAGGACGTTTTCTGTTGCCGCTTCAAAAATCTGGAATGACCTGCCAGAGGAGATCCGCCGCATAACATCTTTAGAGGCCTTTAAGAAGGCAATAAAAATGGATCTCTTCCGGCATACCTTCTCTAACTGAACCCTTGGATTGTTTACTCTCCAGTTGCATAGCCTTTCCCACTGGACTGTGATCGTGATTGATTTTATTGATATTATTGATTTTATTGGGAGCATTTTATTGGGAATTTTTGTTTTAACGTTATTTTAGGGTGGGAGGGAGTTTTAGGGTGTTTTTTGCTATGTTTTTACTTGTGACTTGCTATGTAGCATTTTTATTGTTCTTTTGTCTGTTGTTACCCTGTCAAGGGGAGGCAGGATACAAATAAATATTATTATTATAAGTTTACAATGCGCACCTGGATGAAGTGCTTTGAATGTGCCTTAATTCCCAACTTTTCACATTTTATGTTTACTTTTATTGCAGTTGGAACCACATGGAATGGCATCTTTCTGCAAACTGCATCAATGTGCATCTCTGCCAGTTTGATTGCTCACTGTGCAGGCACCCTTCTCCCCACTTTCCATCTCACTCCCCTTCTTTTCTCCCCAGCAGCAACTGTTCTGCAGTGAAAGGAGTGGTGCTTAGTTGACCACATGGGCAGTTGATGATGCAAATGCATTTGAAACCCATATAAGGTAATAGAGAATTTTATCCTGAGTCTATTCGGGTTTATTCGGATAATTATTCACAAAGCCGATGATGCAAATCTTTTCTAAAAACTCGGGGAAAAACCCTATATCAGTTATGCTGGGGTAAGTGGTTCTTTTTGACACACACACACTCTCCATGTGGATAAAAGGCAGATTGGAGCATTGGCAACATCCAGTCAGAATGAGCTAATGGGAGCTTAGCCATGAAAAGGTGGGGGCTAATCCCAGGAGCCAGTATAAACAGGAAGAGAGGAGCATGTGTGAGGCAGATAGGAAATTAGATAGGGACCAGATAGAGACAGAACTCAGAGGCCCGTTACAGACCGCCCAAAAGGGGTGGTCTTGGGCCGCTGCCGGTTGCAGCGCGGGGAAGCCGCTGCAGCCAAACCGCGCGACTCCCCCACGCTGTAAAAAAGGAGCGTGAAAATCGCGCTCCTTCCGGCAACCCGGAAGAGACGTCGCAAGTGCCAAAGAGCGCACTCACAACGTTTCTTCCGGGTTTAGACGTCTGGACGCTGCGCGTCCATTACGTCAAGATGGCCGCGCCCGTCTGTATAGTGCGCCGCCATCTTGCCATACGGAATACGCATGAGGGGCAAGGCGCGTCCGGAAGCGCCACCCTTCGCGCGTATTTCTGGCGCAATGACGGCGCCGCTTAGGCCCGTCTGTAAGGCGCCTAAGTTAGAGTTATAGGTTTATTAGACCCCGAACCAAAGTTGCCAAAATACACTGCTGAAAAGGGGCAGTGGGAAGGGGTTTGGA
>NW_024821819.1:0-1789 GCF_019175285.1 Sceloporus undulatus | reverse complement strand
AGAGAGGTGGGAGGGGCCAAGGGTGGGGCATACAAATTTGGGACCAATGAGGAGAGAGGCAAAAATGTAATTTCTTCAGCCAGTCTTGCAATTACAGTGCAGTGGCCAGGTGGTGGCGCTGCTTCCTTCCCTAGAGATTGAGACCCCCGCCTCCCTCCCAGCAGCCATGGAACTCAGACAGGGAGAGGACTCAGAGGACTAGTGGGAGTAGCCAAGGGCGGAGCCATGCAAATTTTGATCCAATAAAAAGGAAGGAGAGCCCCAAAGTTTCTCCTGGGCCTCAGAGACCCTCCCAGAGGCAAGGCAGGGAGGGCGTGGGGCAGGGTCCATGGAGAGGACTGTGGGTGAAGTGGGCTTCTGGGGCCGGAGGGGGAGCAGAGGTGGAGGCAGGCGGAGGAAGTGCTGGGGCCAGGCCAACGTCTCACTGTGTCCTGGAAGGACGTCCCAAAGAGAGGGGACTCTGGGTGGCTAAGACTCTAAGCATTCATTTTGGGGCAGATATTAATTTTACTCTAATGTTCCTTTGTTTTGGTGAAAGGCAAAGAAAGGCCACCAGAGACTGCTCTTATCTACAGCTAATTGTCACGTGCTCTGCTTTTAGCTTACAGTCTTTGCAGCCTTTTTGTATCTTGCTGTAAAAAAGGAGACATCAGAGCAATGGCCCCCAGCAGCCTCCTTCCTTCTTTCCTGCTCTCTTCTTTTTTTCTTGAGGGAGCCTTGGGGGATGATGGACTTTGCAAGAGCCTCTCTCAGGGCAAAAGGGAGGAGGAGAGGCTTCTGGAGATGATGGGAGCAACAGTTGCTCAGCAGGAGGCCCTTGGAAGCAGACTTCGGGATCCCTAGGGCTCTTTCCCATTTACCTTTAAACCAGTTTGGGTCTTTCCTTCTAAATAGTCTTTATTAAACTGTGTCTGAAAAGACCAAAAGTCTTCACTTCTTGCATTTTCCCAAAATGAAAGAAACCTTTTCTTTTAGTCCTTTCTGTCTGTCATTCCTTCTCTTTCATTATCCTCCTTCTGAATCCGTTCCTTTTGGTCCATTGTCTTCTTTACACTTTGCTTATTATTACCCTTTTCTTGTCATTGAAGGTTTCTCTTCTTCGTATCTTCTTGGATGTCTTCAGTATCTTCTCTTTACGAACATGTAATTGTTTTCCCCTGAATTATATCTGTACAAACCTTATTTCTTATTCTCCTCCTAGAACAACAATTTACAGACAGAGATGCTACTGAACTCTCCCCTGTAATGTTAATAAGATTAATAAGCTTATATCAATAAATAGCCAGGACATATAAAGCGTGAGCTTCCTTATGGCCAAGTATGCTCCAATGATTCTCTGTGAGAAAGTCTTCTCCTAAGATTCTCTATTGGAAAGTATTCTCTTAGGAAAGTATTATCCAGTGATTCCTTATGGGCAAAGGGCTGTCTTTTGTTTCAAGAGGTCCCTGTGGAGTTCGCTATGGATCCATAATAGACTAGAATAGGATCCTTGTTAGAGTCATAGACTCTTGTTCTAGAGCTCTCTCTCTGACAGAGAAGGCTAAGCATCTCACAGAACTACAAATCCCAAGAGTGCAAAGGATGGAGCCTTGGCAGTTAAAGCAGTATCAAACTGCATTAATTCTGCAGGGCAGAGAAGGCCTAAGAAGCATGGATTTACATTGCTGTGAATGTTTCCACCTTTCCTTTGGCCAAGGCCTCCATTTTCCCTCAATGTCCCATGTTTCCTATGACCTTCTTCTCCTTTGTGACATTCGGTCTCCCTTTTGGCAGAAGCACTTTGGGATCC
>NW_024821818.1:0-1789 GCF_019175285.1 Sceloporus undulatus | reverse complement strand
AAGGGGGTAAGGGAGTGGTCACAGCAGCCAGCCACCTCCCAAAGTCACCCCCCTTATAATTGTGCTGCTTTTTCATTTCTAATTCTTTGAAATGGTCAGTAGACTAATTCAATACATTGAGCTTCGTCTTCCATTTCTTTGCAATGCCCTCAACCTGTTTTCACTCGCCTATATATACAGAGAGAGAGAGGGGATGTCAGTTTTTCAGCCAGATGATGGAGTAGAAGAAAGCAAAATCCTGTCCAAGAGAACTATAAAAATGAGAGCGATAGGGTGGTTCAAATAAGAATGGCTACATGAACTCCCACATCCTGTGTTACAACCTTAATTAAGAGCAAGACATGCACAAATGATCTGAAATACACCATCTAAAATATATCATTCTTCTTTTTCTTTTTTCTTTTTAAAATATTTTTTCTGATAGGAACCAAAGAAGTCGCCTAAATAAATGAATAAGCCTGGAAAATCCCATAATGAGAAGGACATCATTCAGGCCTTGAAAGAAAAAGAAAGCAGTAAGTAGAGCAATGAAGATTCCCATTTGGCTTATCTGGATGAACCCAAGTCCAAGATGGTTTGTTTGTACACACAATAACTTAAACTAATTTGCCTCAGTTCAGGAAAAAAAAGCCAAACTTCGTTCAGTTAGTTGAAAAGAGACAGCTAACTTCACTTTGTGGCTTTGCCAAAGAATGAAAGGAAATAAATGATAAGTGTTACTTTAGCTTAGTGTTACAGCCTATTGACATGTTACGGAATCTGATCTTGCAAGACAGGATCTCTGAGTCTATATATTTGCTAAGCATACAACTAATAATAGGCTATATATATTTAATCATTCATTGGTCACATTTCCATTTTGTTCTCCTCATCCTGCTTTCTGTTACATCTGGCTAAGAATTACAGGAATGTTAACAGTATATTAAGTCTCTTCCCAATGCTTTTTCAGTTCTTGGGTCAGCAAGAATGGCTGACCTGATTTTGCTTAACCCTCTGTAGCTAATCATTACAGGGGATAGGCTAGGCTTGCAAAATGTCATCTTGATGAGAGCAAGCTTCATAAAAAGCTACTGCTAAAATGGGAAGAGATCAGAAGATTTCCATTTAAATGTGTCAAGTCTCAGCTGCATCAGCAGAGATATTTTGATTACTGTGGCTAGAAACAGACAAGTTGTGGAAAGCATCAGATCCAAGTAATTACAATAGCTAATTATGAGGGTCAGAGTTTCAGTAAACTAAATGATAGTTTTAATGTCTGAGCCATTTGAGAATTTTACACACTCACTGGCACTGAAACCAAACATGACTTTTTGTACAGTGCAAACAGAACTATTATACTAACATGATCTAGGAAATAAATATGTCAGCTTGTAAACAAGCAACTGTATGCGGCACACAAGGGAGAGCGTTTTCTTCTCTCTCGTGGAATTTGCACTGCTTTGAAAATAAGGAACAGAGAAATTGTGTATGTCATCCCAGCAAGAGATCCAAAAATACCAAAGAATAATTTCATGACAATTAGATTTTTTCCACAAGCCAAATGAGAAAAGGCTCTGTGTGTCTGCCTTCAAATTGCCTGCTGACTTATAGTAACCCCATTAATTTCACATAATCTTCATAGGCAAAGAATCCTCAAAAGTGGTTTATCAATTCCTTCCTCTGAAAGATAGCCTGCAGCACCTGCTATTCATTCTGGTTTCTAATCCAAGCACTAACCAGGTCCAACTCTGCTTAGCTTCAAAGATCAGACAGGATCTGGACTCTGGCAGACTCATCTCCAAATTGCACA
>NW_024821817.1:0-1789 GCF_019175285.1 Sceloporus undulatus | reverse complement strand
TGGCATTTTAGGTGTTGTTAAGGTTTGGAAATACTGTTTCCAACTTCAGGGCCCTTTCGTCCTCCATTTTGGGTTCTATGAAGGCCTCAAACTGCCATCTGCCAAGTGCTGTGGCAGAGGCAGACATTTTGTGTTCTGGTGGCCATTTTGTGTGCTATTTGTGACTTTGGGGAATAATGCTCCAGAACCTTCTCTGAGGCCTCAGTTGAACAGAGGCTTCTCTTTCTCTCCTGAGGCTCCAGAGTCAGAAGGAGGCCAGGCTCCTTGGGCCAAAAGGAAGGAAGTGTGTCTCTTTGTGTCTCTTTTCTGAGAGGGTTTTCTTATTACACAGCTCTGCTCCTTCTGAGGAACATGGGTTTTAAAAGGGATCAGAAATAGTTTTAATACAAGCCTTATTCTTCTTCTTCACAAACATTGGGCTTTGGCTTCTAAGAAGAGGCTTGTCCCCCCAAAAAAGTCCAAAAGTAGCTCCTTTGGGAGGTTTTACAAGTCTCTGCAGTTTTCTTACTAAGAGCTTTTCACTCAAGAAAGAAGCCATCTCAAATGACCAAATAAAAATAGAAACAAACAAGAACAACAAAAATAAGGATTACAGACTAAAACAAACTACTTATTTTTTAAAAGGAAAACCATTATTTGGAGGATAAAAACAAGACTTAGGTGCTTCTATCCTTTTACAACCGATTTAGGCTGTATCTGCTCTAGAGAAATAATCCGGTTGAAAACCACTTTAACTCTCCTGGCTCCATCCTGTGGATTCCTGGGATTTGTAGTTCATTGCAGCAGAGAAGGCTAAGTATCCCAAAGGTAAAATCCCAAGATTCCATAGCACTGAGTGGTTAAAGAGGCGTCAAAGTGCCTTATTTCTATAGTGTGGATGCAGCCTTCTTTGGAAAGGGGATGGTGCTGGGGGTAAGCACAGGGGATCTCTGGACATTTCAGCAGATGATTTATTGATGATGCAGTCATTTCACATCTAGCTACAGGGACAGAACCAGGGCCCTTTCCAATTCTCCATCCCCTCATCCTTCACCACTCTAATAAGGCATGGAGTATCTGTTGTGCAGGGGAGCTGCAGTGAATCTATGCTTGGTCCAGGAGGCTTTGGTTGGAGCAGAGGGAGGAAGGGGATGCCCACCTCTGCATCGGCCCAAAGGAGGCATATGTCACCTGCGTATGTCACCAGCGGGATGCTGTTCTCTGTCTTTGAGTGCTGCAGGGTTTCTTGCGAAGCCAATCCTAACCCTGGTCCCTTTTCTCAGGACCTTCATTTCGGCCCCCTTGCACACGGCTTTGGGGCCTCTCTTGCTGGAATTGACCCAAGTGCAAGACCACCAGGACCCTTGCCCACCTGATGTCCAACACAGAGGCCAGGCGGAGGGAGTTGGGTTCCAAAAGAAAGAGGCCACGGAGGTACAAGAATTCTTTGGTGAGTTGAAGTTCTTGACTATTAATTTCTTTTTTATATATATAATTATTTATTTATTAAAATTAAAACAATATAAAATATATAAAAATACAAACAACATTCACACCGATCCATTTATACCTTTACACAGATCATATTACATAATAAAGATGCTCATTATAAAATTGTGCTATATATTTGTAAAAACTCCCCCTTCCATCTATCTAACCCTAAATTTACTTAACTCTTCTTCACTTCTTCTTAACTACACTAATCTAAATCTTTCTCTCCTTCTTCCCTAACCCATAGATTCTTCTTCTCTTCGTTATGGTCCCAATTTCTTACTCTAAGCCCTCTCTAAACTAAAATTCTAGGCTTCCA
>NW_024821816.1:0-1789 GCF_019175285.1 Sceloporus undulatus | reverse complement strand
ATTATCGTCCAGTCAGTCTGACATCAATCCCAGGAAAGATTCTGGAGTAGATCATTAAACAGAGAGTCTGTGAACATCTAGAAGGCAATGCCATCATCACAAAAAGTCAGAGAAACAAGTCATGCCAGACAAACCTGATCTCTTTCTTTGATAAAATGACCATCTTGGTAGATGAAGGGAATGCTGTGGATATAGTATATCTTGATTTCAGTAAGGCCTTTGACAAGGTTTGCCATGACATTCTTGCAAACAAGCTTGGAAAATGTGGGCTAGATAAGGCAACTGTTACATGGATTTGGAATTGGTTGACTGGCCGAACGCAAAGGATGCTCAACAATGGCACCTTTTCATCCTGGAGAGAAGTGACCAGAGGGGTGTCCAGTGGGGCTCTGTCCTGGGCCCAGGGCTATTCCCATTTTTATCAATGACCTGGATGACAGAATTGGGAGCACATTTATCAAATTTGCAGTTGACACCAAATTAGGAGGAATAGCTAATACTCCAGAGGACAGGATCAAGATTCAAAATGACCTGAATAGACTTGAAAGCTGGGCCAAAGCTAACAAAATGAAATTCAACACGGAGAAATGTAAGATACTGCACTTAGGGCAGAAAAATGAAATGGACAGATATAGGATGGGAGACACATGGCTGAATGAAAGTACATGTGAAAGGGATCTAGGAGTCCAAGTAGACCACAAGTTGAACATGAGTGAACAGTGCGATGCGGCAGCTAAAAAGGCCAATGCAATTTTAGGCTGCATCAATAGAAGTATAGGCCTGTTACAGACTGCCAAAATAAAGCTGCTTCGGGTCTCTTTGGAGGTATGCTGTTTAAATGATGCATGCAGCCTAAGAATCCGGAAGCTGCACCAAAGCTGCACTCCAGTGCTTAGGAATGGAGTGTGGCTTTGGCGTGACCTCCGGACTCTTAGGACCCATGCATCATTTAAATAGCATACCTCCAAAGAGACCCGAAGCAGCTTTATTTTTGGCAGTCTGTAACAGGCCATAGTGTCTAGATCAAAGGAAGTAATAGTGCCACTCTATTCTGCTCTGGTCAGGCCCCACCTAGAATATTGTGTCCAGTTCTGGGCCCACAATTCAAAAAGGACATTGAGAAACTGGAGCCATGTGTCCAAAGGATGGGAACCAAAATGGTGAAGAGTCTGGAAACCATGAAGCCCTATGAGGAGCAACTGAGGGAACTGCTGGGGAAGTTTAGCCTGGAGAAGAGAAGGTTAAGAGGTGATATGACAGCCCTGTTTAAATATTTGAAGGGATGTCATACTGAGGATGGAGCAAGCTTGTTTTCTGCTGCTCCAGAGAACAGGACCCGGAACAATGGATGCAAGCTCCAGGAAAAGAGATTCCAGCTCAACATTCGGAGGAACTTCCTGAGAGTAAGGACTGTTCGACAGTGGAACAGACTCCTTCCTCGGAGTGTAGTGGAATCTCCTTCTTTGGAGGTCTTTAAGCAGAGGCTGTATGGCCATCTCTCAATGGGGATGCTTTGATTTGGATTTCCTGCATGGCAGAATGGGGTTGGACTGGGTCAGGGCCCTTGCGGTCTCTTCCAACTCTATGATTCTATGATTCCTCTGAGGCTGAGAGACTGTGACTTGCCCAAGGGCACCCAGTCGTTTTCATGGCTGAGCCCAGATTCAAACCCTGGTTTCCAGAGTCATAAAGGCCCAATTAGTGTCAAGGCTGGTTTCACTTAAACACAGAGTACACACTTCCTAACAAATTAGAATCATAGAATCATAGAGTTGGAAGAGACCCCAAG
>NW_024821815.1:0-1789 GCF_019175285.1 Sceloporus undulatus | reverse complement strand
CTTGCATACACTCTCCTCCATTTTGTATTTCTTCTGTGTTGAATTACAGACTTTATATATAATAGAGGCATAGAGTTGCCCTCTTGCACTTACAAAGATGTCATCCCTATGGCACAGAAAAACAGAACAAAAATCACCTCAAAAAACACAAAGTGCAGAACAAACATAATGTTCCAGTGTTTCATGAGCACTTCCAAGAGACCAGTGAGAAACTGGCTTGCATCTCACAATGCGCACACATGCATACCCCAAAACAACAATAAATAGAAGACAAACATTGAAATAGAGCTCAAGTCAGCTTGGGTTGTATAATAACTGCAACGAGACAACAGGTTGTTCTGGTCCACTACTATACTTCTGCAGTTTCAGAGTTGAACCTCTTCCTGCTATATAAAATAGCTTAACTAGTGATTTGAGGTCTTGATGCATGCTAAAAATATGTTCTTCCCTCACTTAGTTACAGCTACCCCCTCAACAGATGAAGATACAGAACACACATGAGCAGCTGCAATCTTTAAAATATGTATTATCTCTCTAAAGATTCTTGGAATAAACACTTTTGCTTCTGTCTCTCTGCATCCAATATTTGCACTGTGTTACCCATTAAAGCTTTAAAATCTTTTTTTAAAAGCTGGAATCTTTTGGTGCAATGTAAAAATAATAATGAGCACAGAGAACTAAGACAGTACACAGAGTTTCCTTTATTCCTCTTCTTCAGATAGCAAAGGGCATGAATACTGCAGAATTAATACTGATACAAGTTGAGTATCCCTTACCAGAATTCTAAAATCAAAAATTATCCACATGGGTGGCTGTGATAGAGACATTTTTGCTTTCTAATAGTTCAGTGTAAACGAATTGTGGTTTATGCACAAAAATATTAAAAATATCGCATATAAAATTACGTTCAGGCTACCTACATAAGATGTATGGACAGGTTGCTCACCTGTAACTGTGTTTCTTCGAGTGGTCATCTGTGAATTCACACAAATGGGTTATTCTGCGCCTGCGCAGCAATGCTCGGAAACTTCTAGAATCTCTGGGCAGAATGCAAAGTAGCTTTCTGCAACTTTTTGGCGGTATCCCCGCCCACCCCTATATAAAGCCCCTAGCGGCCCGCTCTCCTTCAGTTCCGAATGAGCCGCCACAGCATGACGGTAACATCAGCAATAATCATGAGCGGGACACTGAGGGGATGGATGGGCAGGATTTGTGTGAATTCGCAGATGACCACTCAAAGAAACACAGTTACAGGTGAGCAACCTGTCCTTCTTCTTTGTGGTCTCTGCAAATCACACAAATGGGTTAGACTGGCTAGCTAAAGTCAAAGGAGGAGGGAGTGTCCAAGCATGTAAATTAATGAAATTTATTGACACAGAATAAACAATGTGACCAACATGGCCTTGTCTGTGTAATCAATGCAAACCTGAGAGTAACACTGCCCTCCCAAAGGCTGCTCCCTACCTATCCCTGGAGTCCAGCCTGTAGCGCCTAATAAATGTCAGTGGCTGGGACCAGGTAGCAGCCCGGCAGACATCCTTGAGGGGAATCCCCATCAAGAAGGCTGAGGATGCTGCCACCGCCCTAGTTGCATGGGCCCGAACCCGTACCAGAGCAGGGACACCTGCCAGTTCGTAACACAAATAAATGGTGTTTGAAACCCACTTAGAGAATCTTTGAGATGAAACAGGCAGCCCCTTCTTCGCTTCCAAGTAGCAAACAAAAAGTCTATTGGAGAGCCTCGAGCCCGAGGTCCTGTCCAAATAGAATGCCAGTGCCCTTCTGACAT
>NW_024821814.1:0-1789 GCF_019175285.1 Sceloporus undulatus | reverse complement strand
TCCAGGCAAAACGGGGTACAAGTCAGGGCATACTTTCTGTGTGTTCCTTTCCTCAGCAGCAATTTAGCTCTGGCTGCGCGGGAAGGCTGAGCGGGAAACACACACACACACAGAGGGAGGGAGAGAGGAGAGCGGGCGTCGGGGCTTCAAACGGAGCCATTACAAGGCTAAAGAGAAAGGTGGGCACTTCTTTCAAGAAATTTAATAGCATTAACTCATTGCCCCGTACATAAGTCTACCCATGATTTTGGAGTTCATTTCATAAATCCTATTATTATTATTTTGGGACATAAATTTTTCAACTTATAGTCAAGTATATATGGTATATTTTCCATCTAAACATTAGGAAGAACCTCCAGATCATAAAATCTCTTCAGCAGTGAAATGCCTGCCTCAGAGTGTGATGGCCTCTCCTTCATTGGAGAACTTTTAAGACATTGAATGGGTATCATGGAGGAGTGTTATAGTTGTGAATTCCTACATGACGGGTTGGACTAGATGACCCTTGAAGTCCCATCCAACTCTATTAAGATTCTGTGATTGTATGAAATAAGTAAATTCCAGTTCAATGGCTAAACAACTATTTTATATGCACTCCTCCCTTCCCACCAGCCCAGAGTCCAGCTGAATAGAAAGGTGTGATTCCTAACAGACTGAGTACTGTCAAAGAAGATGTATCAGGTGGGCGTTATGACCACATGCTAGATCAATTTCTTCTTTTTGTAACTATACTTTCTACACTGACTTTCTAATAAGGTGACACTTTAGAGTATTTCATACCCAGATGAGCAAACAGAACATGAAAGTGTTATTTAACAGCTGTTGGAAGGATTCTTCATCAGCAGTGGCCAAGATCTTTTCTCAGTTATCCTTCCACGTCCACATTAAAGCTGTCTCTATGCATCAGACACTCATCTCTAAATGTCACAAATCAAATGCCAGCCATAGATGCTGGCGAAATGTCAGGAAGAAACTCTTCTAGAACATGGCCACATAGCCCGAAAAACCCACAAAACACCATGGATGCCAGCTATGAAAGCCTTCGACTTCACATCACAAATCAAATGTTTCAGTGACAGAACTTCCAGCAAAATGTGAGAGCTCCCATACATCCTCAGTTAGAAACAACATCTTTGGGGGAGGGGGGCGGATTTGAAAGTAAACCTTGATCATTTGGAGATATCATTAGACACACTTTTGCTCTTAAGCACTAGTTTATAACGGGACTTACGTAACTGCTGATTTGGGACCTTAACTTCTCAAAAACAAGACCTGTGTAATTGAAACAAAACATTATTTGACTTCAAAATACTTACCCTTCTGTTCCATCTCTTAGATGTTCAGGAGTGCTGTTTCAAGATGGTGGGACACCCACAAGATTTACCACACTCAGGTTTTCCAAGAACTGTGGGTTGGTATCATCTTAACTGGCTATGTCTACTACAAAATCTCTTATGGAGGTAAGTTTCAAGTGTTCATTTGCAAACTTCATTTACACCTATGAGCTAATATTGGCTTCGGATTTATGCTAGACAGAACCGTAATTGCAATGAGTTCCAAAGTCAAAGCATACAATAGAGCCAAGTTCACTGTTACATGTATCCAATTTTCATTTGGAAGATGTTTTCATTTACCTAAATGCAAATTAACAAACAAAATGATTAGCTTGAATACAATATAAATCACATTATATAAACTGTAATCTTAACAGGCATAGTAATATTGTGGATTAAATTCTTTTTAAAAAATTTTTTTTTAAAAAAAAAGAAAAAAAGAAAATAACATTTAA
>NW_024821813.1:594-1789 GCF_019175285.1 Sceloporus undulatus | reverse complement strand
TGTCTGCAACTGGACTGACGCTGAAGAACAGCAAGTTGGTATCTTTATACTGTACTGAAATTGTTGCTAGTGGGCAAAAACCATTTTTTCTATAAGGTTTTAATCATTTTAGAAGGTTTCCTGTGTGGGGAAAATATGATCCAAAATCAAATTGAATGCAATGGGTGCTTGGTTGAAATACCTCAGACATAAGGGATTAGCACACCAGTCCTCAGGTCCTTGTTGGCTCCAAATTCTAGTCCCGTTCACAAGCCAATGTAAAGCGCAATGTGAGGACGATGCTCCCAGATGCAGCTCAATAATAACATAGCACAGTATGGAAACAAATTTCCAGATGCATGTTTTGGCAATGCACTGACCACTTTTGACACGTAAAAATAAGTCAGAGACACAGTTGATTTCATCCGAATCTTTGGAGGTTCTCTATCTTGAACTTCAAAATAATAAAAAGATTTGCAAGCTCTCCTCTCTGACTTCCATCATGTTCACCATCTCTTGTATACACAACTCCAATCCAATCCTATCCACAGCAATCCACATGTGACCTGTATACTGTATTGGTTGTGATTCATCTCCTGGTGCCACATAGCATGAAGCGTCTTCTGCAGTTAGCTGGCATCATGCCATGTGCTCTGACTCAGAACTCTCTGGCCGTCTCACAAGATATGAGGCCACTTTTCAATCAAAATATTTTACACATGCTTAAAAGAATTTTTTTTCAACAGTCTGTATGACTATCTGCTTCTACTGATTACCTCAAGGTACTTCCCCACAATCTCTTCTTAGCCAGCTCCTGTGAGTAAGGATATAATTGTTTCATGGATTTGGGGCATCTGCAACAGGGTCATGCTCAGGTCACCCACTCCAACTTTATTAATTTAATATCAAATAGGGAGGCGTGAACGTAGGGCTAAATCTTGGGCTAACACTTTCCTCTCTTAACTCTGATATTCAGTATTATTTTCCTTCTTTACAGAAGAACTTGTCAGTCATGTGAGAGTCCACACATCAGAGAAGCCATACAAATGCCAGCATTGTGGGAAATGTTTTTCTTCTAAGTCAGACCTAGTGAGACATCAGAGAGTCCACACAGGAGGAAAACCATACAAATGCCAGGATTGTGCAAAATGTTTTTCTCAGAAGTCAGCCCTAGTGATGCATCAAAGAGTCCACACAGGAGAGAAGCCATACAAAT
>NW_024821813.1:0-426 GCF_019175285.1 Sceloporus undulatus | reverse complement strand
CAGGAGAGAAGCCATACAAATGCCAGCAGTGTGGAAAATGCTTTTCTCGGAGGTCAGGCCTATTCAGACACCAGAGAGTCCACACAGGAGAGAAGCCATACAAATGCCAGCAGTGTGGAAAATGCTTTTCTTGGAGGTCAGGCCTATTCAGTCACCAGAGAGTCCACACAGGAGAGAAGCCACACAAATCCAAGAAGTGAACGAACATTATTTTTGTAAATATGGAAAACAAAAATATTTTTTCAATCCAGTGCTGCTAAAAAGCCCTTATGAGTCTATTTGTACAGTTTTTCTGTCCATATGTCTGTTCATGTTTTAAAGTTATGTTTTGTTAAGTTTAGGTTTTAATTGCTACTAGTATAGATAATTGCTTTGGGTTATAAATTTGGGTGGGGTTTATGGGTCATGGTTTAGGTTAGTTAGATG
>NW_024821812.1:1066-1789 GCF_019175285.1 Sceloporus undulatus | reverse complement strand
CATTATATTGTATATTATATTGAAAGGATACAAGACAAACTGGATCTGAAAGGCAGTAGCTTTTTGCTTGCTTGCAGAATTTAAAGTTTATTTCCCGGACTGAATTTTAAAGTGTTGAAATAATATTTGCAATGCACTATGTGCTTCCCTCCACTTTTGCTTATTCACTCTCTGGATGAGGGCTATTTTCTATTGCAGGTGACCTTTGCGGATGTGGCAGTATATTTCACTGAGGAGGAATGGAAACTGTTGACGAAGAAGCAGAGACTGATGTACAGTTCTGTTATGATGGAGAATTATGACAATGTGGCCTCTGTGGGTAAGGAACCTGAATCCATTGCACTTCCTGTGAAGACTAAGGGTCCTTTCATAATCTACTGTCAGAGAGTTATGATTCCACTTTAGAATTATAGCATCAAAGAGTTGAAATAGACCACAAGGACCATCCAGTTCAATCTTCTGCCATGCAGGAATAGACATTCAAAGCATCCCCAAGAGATGGCTATCCAGCCTCTGTTTAAAAACCTCCAAAGAAAGAGACTCCACCAAACTCTGAGGGAGTATATTCCACTGTTGAAGAGCTCTTACTCTCAGGAAGTTCCTCCTAAAGTTTAAGTGGAATCTCTTGTCCCTGTGGCTTGCATCCATTCTTCCATGTCCTTTTCTCTGGAGTAGAAGAAAGCAAGCCTGCTCCATCCTGAATATGACATCTCTTCAAATACT
>NW_024821812.1:0-966 GCF_019175285.1 Sceloporus undulatus | reverse complement strand
TATTTTCTATTTCAGGTGACCTTTGCGGATGTGGCAATATATTTCACTGAGGAGGAATGGAAACTGTTGACGAAGAAGCAGAGACTGATGTACAGTTCCGTTATGATGGAGAATTATGAGAATGTGGCCTCTGTGGGTAAGGAACCTGAATCCATTGCCCTTCCTGTGAAGACTGAGGGCCCTTTCATAATTCACTGTCAGAGCGCTATGATTCCACTTTAGAATTATAGAATCAAAGAGTTGAAATAGACCACAAGGACCATCTGATTCAATCTTCTGCCATGCAGGAATAGACATTCGAAGCACCCCCGAGATATAGCTATCCAGCCTCTGTTTAAAAACCTCCAAAGAAAGAGACTCCAACAAACTCTGAGGGAGTGTATTCCACTGTTGAAGAGCTCTTACTCTCAGGAAGTTCCTCCTAAAGTTTAAGTGGAATCTCTTGTCCCTGTGGCTTGCATCCATTCTTCCATGTCCTTTTCTCTGGAGTAGCAGAAAGCAAGCCTGCTCCATCCTGAATATGACATCTCTTCAAACATTTGTACAGGACTGTCATATCCACTCTTAACCTTCTCATCTCCAAGCTAAACATACCAAGCTCCCTAAGTCATTCCTCAGATAGCATGGTTTCCAGACCATTCCCCATTTTGGTTTCCCTCCTCTGGACATGCTCCAGCTTCTCAATATCTGTTTGAATTGTTGTGCCCAGAACTGGACATAGAGTTATTACATGTGAGCCCTGACCAAAACAGAATAGAGTGACACTATTACTTCCCTTGATCTTGACACTATACTCCTATTGATACAGCCTAGGATCACATTGGCCTTTTTAGCTGCTGCATCACACTGTTGACACATGTTCAACTTGTGCTCTGTTACCATTCCTATTTCCCTTTCTCACGTAATTTAACTGTCATAGCAACTTCATGTGGCATCTTGGAATTTCTAGTTTTAGTGAGGCACTAT
>NW_024821811.1:946-1789 GCF_019175285.1 Sceloporus undulatus | reverse complement strand
AGTTTATTCCATTCTGGTATTCAATAAGCTTTGGGCCTTTGTTTCAAATCTCACTTGCCTTATGTTGATTTCAGAGACAGCAACGCTACCTGCATTTGGGAAATCTTTTGGTGTTCGAGGTGGAGGCTGACAGGATAGAAACCTCCAATTACGTATTAAGTGGTGGGATAAGGATAATCCCTCAGGGCTGCCATCATCCAAAGCCAGTGTTAAGGTGAGGGTTAACTGGGCTCCTCCTCCTCCTCCATTCCAGACTCTGAAGGGGGCCATGATCATAGAATCATAGCGTTGGAAGAGACCCCAAGGGCCATCCAGTCCAACCCCATTCTACCATGCAGGAAATCTCAATCAAAGCCCTCCCTGGGAAAGATGGCCATCCAGCCTCTGCTTAAAGACCTCCAAGGAAAGAGATTCCACCAGCCTCTGAAGGAGGTATTCCCCTGTGGAGCAGCCCTTACTCTCAGGAAGTTCCTCCTAATGTTGAGGTGCAATCTCTTTTCCTGTAACTTGCATCCATTGCTCCACATTCTAGTCTCTGGAGCAGCAGAAAACAAGCTTGCTCCCTCCTCAACATTACATCCCTTCAAGTATTTAAACAGGGCTATAATGTCACCCCTTAACCTTCTCTTCTCCCTAGGTCTTTCTTCATAAGGTTTGGTTTCCAGACCCTTCACCATTTTTGTTGCCCTCCTTTGGACACGCTCCAGTTTCTCAATGTCCTTTCTGAATTGTGGTGCCCAGAACTGGACACAATATTCTAGGTGGGTCCTGACCAGAGCAGAATACATTGGCACTATTACTTCTCTTGATCTAGACACTATACTTCTATTGATGCAGCCTAAA
>NW_024821811.1:0-846 GCF_019175285.1 Sceloporus undulatus | reverse complement strand
GATAAGTATGCTCCCAATTCTGTCATCCAGGTCATTGATAAAGATGTTGAATATCACTGGGCCCAGGACAGAGCCCTGTGGGACCCCACTGGTCACTTCTCTCCAGGATGAAAAGGAGCCATTGTTGAGCACCCTTTGGGTTCATTCGGTCAACCAGTTACAAATCCACTGAACAGTTGCCTTGTCTAGCCCACATTTTACAAGCTTGTTTGCAAGAATGTCATGGGAAACCTTGTCAACATGACATCCCTTCAAGTATTTAAACAGGGCTATCATGTCACCCCTTAACCTTCTCTTCTTCCTAGGTCTTTCTTCATAAGGTTTGGTTTCCAAACCATTCACCATTTTGGTCGCCCTCCTTTGGACATGCTCCAGTTTCAAGGCTGGGCCTCAATTGTGTCTTTTGGACTCCAACTCCCAGAAGGCCCAGCCGTCTCAGCCAAGGGCCGGGGATTCTGGGAGCTGGAGTCCAAAGCCCCTGGAGGCCATAGGGCCCTCCCTTCCGGCTCTCTGCCTCTTCCTCTCCTCCTCCTCCATCATCATCATCATCATCATCATCACAATCCCAGGCCCAGCCCCCGGGGCTCCCTCCCTCAGCTTCCGGGAAGGAGAGCAGCAGGAGGAGGGTCAGTGGAGATCTTCCCCCTAAAATGGAGGAGATGAGGGCCAGCCAGGCTCCCCTTTGTCCCCTGGAGCCCAGACCCTGAGGAAGGAGGAAGAAAGGGCAGAATCAGGAGGAGAGGTCTGTAGAGGAAGATGGGAGCCTCTTGGGGGAGATGGTTGGTTGGAGGCTCCATTCGGAGAAAGGGAGGGAGGCTGAGAGAGTGGGGCTTCTCCTGGCCTCCT
>NW_024821810.1:0-1789 GCF_019175285.1 Sceloporus undulatus | reverse complement strand
AAATACAGTCCTGTCTTACACCAACACAAGTAGGTATTTCTCTTGCTTATCAGTACGCTGATGACACCCAAATAGTCTTCTCTATGTCTCCGACTGATGCAGTGACTGGGGATGGCATCTCTCCTCTCATGGCCTGTCTGGAGTCGGTAATGGGCTAGATGAGGGAAAACCGACTCAGTCTGAATCCAGAGAAAACGGAGGTGCTCGTGATAGGTTCCCCCGGCCCGGGGATGGTGGTGGTTCCACCTGTCCTGAACAGGATCACGCTTCCCATGAAAGACTCGGTATGCAGTCTGGGGGTGCTCCTTGATTCGTCCCTCCACCTTACATCTCAGGTGGATGTGACGGTCAGGAGCACCTGTTATCAGCTTCAGCTCATTCGCCAGCTGCGCCCCTACCTGGGCCAGAGGGACCTTGAAACGGTAGTACATGCTCTGGTAACCTCTCGATTGGATTTCTGCAACGCGCTCTACATGGGGCAACCCTTGTACCATACCCGGAAGCTACAATTGGTACAGAATATGGCAGCCAGACTGGTCACTGGCATACCCAGGGCCAGTGATATAACACCTGTACTTAAAGATCTGCACTGGCTGCCTATTCGCTTCCGGGCGCAATACAAGGTGTTGGTTATAACCTATAAAGCCCTACATGGCTTGGGCCCAGGATACCTAGAGGACCGCCTCTCCCCATACAATCCGCCCCGCACACTCAGAACATCTGGGCAGCAACTATTGAGGGTCCCAGGGGCAAGATTAGCCTCCACATCGAGGAGGACTTTCACCATCTCGGCCCCGACCCTCTGGAACTCGCTGCCCACGGAGCTCCGCTCGGCCACCTCCCTGGCCCAGTTCAAGAAGGAATTAAAGACCTTCTTGTTCAAGTTAGCATTCCCGAATACAGGCTCCAGTTAGTATCCCCCCCCCCCTGACAGCAGTGGCAAGCTGCCCAGAATTGGTTTTAATGTGGGTTTTTAATGTATTTTCTTTTTTATTGTATTTGTAATGTCATATTATGCTGTGCACCGCCCTGATTGTAAGAAGGGCGGTATAAAAATAAAACTTTTATTATTTATTATTATTATAATTTACTAATTATACTCAAGAGGCTGATGGGTCTGTAATTAGTCAGGTTCGATTTCCCCCCTTTTTTGAAAATTGGAATAATAATGGCTAACCCCCAATCTTTGGGAATATGTGCCGTTTGGTCAATCCAGGTAAACAGACTTGAAAGAACGAGGACCCACCAGTCAATATTTGTTTTTAATAGCTCAAGTGGGATGTTGTCATAGCTAGGGGTTTTGCCTGGTTTTAATTTAGAAATCAGGAGACATATTTTCTTTTCAGAAACCGGGGGCCATTTTGGAAGATTACTTATATCAGCCCTGAAAGCTGGTTGCTTCACATGAAGCAAAAACGGAACTAAATAAGGGCACTTTACAGACCACCCAAAAAGGGCGGTCTGCTGGTGTCGTCATTTGCTGTGCGGAGGAGCCCCAGCGGCCAAACCGCGCAACTCCTCCATACAACAAAAAAGAAGCTGCAAAATACAGCTTCTTGTGGCGCCCAATGGCGCACTTACGCCGCCATAATGGCGCTAAGACGTCAAAATGGTAGTGCCCATGTAGAGCCCTAACTCTGGTATGTGCCGCGCACGTACTTTCTGCCCGTGCGGAACGGGCCAAGATTCCCAGCGATTGGGGGAGATGAGCTAATCAAGGGCCTGTTACAGACAGCCAAAATAAAGCTGCTTCGAGTCACAATGGAGGTATGGTGTTTCAATGATGCAC
>NW_024821809.1:0-1789 GCF_019175285.1 Sceloporus undulatus | reverse complement strand
GTGGCTTCTGGACTCTTAGGACGCATGCATCATTGAAACACCATATCTCCACTGTGACTCGAAGCAGCTTTATTATGGCTGTCTGTAACAGGCCAATACAGTATTTCTATTCAACCAGTCCAGCAAGCCCGCAGTCTTGGTTTTATCTTTGATTCTTCTCTGTCGTGTATCCCTCAGATCCAGACCACAGCCAAGGCTTGTCAATTCTTTTTATACAACATTGCCAAAATCCGACCATATCTCTCCCCATCTTCTGCCAAGATTCTGGTCCATGCCCTAGTGGTCTCACGACTTGATTACTGTAAAGTCCTCTTGGCTGGGCTTCCTCTTTCTCACCTCCGTCCTTTAATTTCTGCCCAGCGTTCAGCTGCATGCATTATCACATCCGCCCACCACTCTGACCACATCTCTCCTTTGTTGGCATCCCTTCAATGGCTCCCCCTCCCTTTCTGTATTCAGTACAAGCTCCTGCTGGCAACGTTTAAAGCTCTCCATGGGCTGCCCCCCTTATTTATTAGACCTCCTTTCTCCTCACCTTCCCACTTGGGCCCTCCGTTCTGGTAGTCAAAGTCGGCTGTCCTAGCCCAGGATTTCCTCTGCCCCATCTAGGATTCGCCCCTTTTCACTTGCTGCCCCTCACTCCTGGAACCTTCTTTCCTCGCGAGCAAGAGCCATCACTTCTTTAACCAGCTTCAAAATGGAGTTGAAGACCATCCTGTTCAGAGAAGCGTTCCTAGACATTGCGTGATTGTCACTTGCTATCTGATGTTCTTTTTGTTGCCTGTTTTATTGAACCATTTCCTGTATTGCTATGTGTTTTATTTGTATTATCCTATCATTTCTTAGATTGTACGCCATAGGAGGCTTTACTCTTTTCTATATTTTTTGTTTTTAGTTACCGGGCGTTCAAATTCTACAGCGCTATATACCATAATAATAATAATAATAATAATAAACAGAATAGTCCAGTGTTCGGGATGCAGGATGGGTTTTAAATCAAACATGTTATAAGAAACACAATGCTGCCAAACTGTGAAAAGCCCCATATGCAGTTCTTCCACCTGTTACTCAATTTAATACTTCTGTTGTTTACTTGCCCACTAGCATCTACTGATTTGGATGAGGGCTAGGGTAATGACTTGAGGACAATAAAGGGGCATGTGATAATGGAGACATGTACAGGAGGGGGCCACATGTGGACTTATGATTTGTAGCACTCATCATATGTTTCTTGTAACACAGAGATCCACTCTGAAGTCACATTGAAGCAGAGCACTTTAACTGGAATGAGCCAGCTTATGTGGTGATTAGAATCTTGTACTATGGCTCTGGAGACCAGGATTTAAATCCCCGCCCGGCCATGGAAAGAAGCTGGGTGACCTTAAGCATGTCACAGTCTCTCAGCCTTGGAGGAAGGCAAAGGCAGCTCCCCTCTGAATAAATCATGCAAAGAAAATTGCATGATATTGGCACCTTAGGATTGCTATAAGTTGGGAATGATTTGAAGGCATACAACATGAATAGAAATGTGTTTTATGTCATGGGAGAGCAGAGAGAAAGGAATAAAAAGGCAGAAGATGCCTTGCCCCCCTGTGCTCCTGTATTCAGGGGAGGCTGACTTAGGCGCGTTACAAACCGCCATAAGGGACGTCCTCAGGACGTCCTAGGTTTAATAATAATAATAATAATAATAATAATAATAATAATAATAATAATAATAATTTTTATTTATATCCCGCCTTTCCAATTGCATGATCAAGGCGGCTTACAAGACAGTTGGCCCTCCATA
>NW_024821808.1:0-1789 GCF_019175285.1 Sceloporus undulatus | reverse complement strand
AGGAGAAGGGGCTCCTGGGGGGAAAGCCACAAGGAGAACTAGCTCCTAGTTGTTACTTCTTCTTCTTCTTATTATTATTGTTGTTATTACATTTTATTTATTTATAAAGACATAAAATATTTATAAACAGTATCTCAGTGATAGTTTTTTGTGGGTTTTTCAGGCTATGTGGCCATGTTCTAGTATCTCAGTGAGTCTCTGTATTACAGTATCAGCAAAGATTTTAGCTGTTGTTAAGGTTTGGAAATCCTATTTGGGGTCCCTTCTGACTTTGGGGCCCTTTCATCCTCCATTTTGGGGTCCCTGAAGGCCTCAAACTGCCAACTGCCAAGCGCTGATGCACAGGCAGCCATTTTGTCTCCCGGTAGCGATTTTTTTGTGCTTCTTGTGACTGTGGGGAATAATGTTCCGGAACCTTCTCTGAGGCCTCAGTTGAACAGAGGCTTTTCTTTCTCTTCTGAGGCTCCAGAGTCAGAAGGAGGCCAGGCTCTTTGGGCCAAAAGTAAGGAAGTGTGTCTCTTTGTGTGTCTTTTGTGTCTCTTTTCTGAGAGGGTTTTCTTATTACACAGCTCTGCTCCTTCTGGGGAAGATGGGTTTGAAAAGGGATCAGAAATAGGGAGGATAGTTTTAATACAAGCCTTATTATTATTCTTCGCAAACATTGGGCTTTGGCTTGTAAGAGGAGGCTTGTCCCCCAAACAAGGTCAAAAGTAGCTCCTTTGGGAGGTTTTAAAAGTCTCTCCAGTTTCTTATTAAGAGATTTTCACTCAAGAAGGAAGCCATCTCAAATGACCAAATAAAAATAGAAACAAACAAGAACAACAAAAACAAGGATTACAGACTAAAACAAACTACTTATTTTTTAAAAGGAAAACCATTATTTGGAGAGTAAAAACAAGACTTGGGTGCTTCTATCCTTTTACAACTGATTTAGGCTGTATCTGCTCAACAGAAATAATCCTAATTATTATATATATTATATAATTATTATATATAATAATAATAATAAATAAGAATGAAACAAACATAGAAACATCCAGCTATAGGGACATAACCAGGGCCCTCTCCAATTCCCCATCCTCTAATCCGCCACCACAATAAGAAGGCATGGAGTATCTTTTGTGTAGGGAAGCTGCAGTGAATCTATCCTAGGTTCAGGGGGCTTTGTTTGGTGCAGAGGGAGGAAGGGGATGCCCACCTCTGCATTGACCCAAAGGAGGCATATGTCACCTGCGTATCTCACCAGCAGGATGCTGTTCTCTGTGTCTTTGAGTGCTGCAAGGTTTCTTGCCAAGTTAATCCTAACCCTGCTCCCTTTTCTCAGGACCTTCATCTCTGCTTCCTTCTACACGGCCTTGGGGCCTCTCTTGCTAGAAGTGACCCAAGTGCAAGACCACCAGGACCCCTGCCCACCTGATGGCTGATACAGAGGCCAAGTGGAGGGAGATGGGCTCCAAAAGAAACAGTCTGCGGAGGTACAAGAATTCTTTGGTGAGTTGAAGTTCTTGACTATTAATTTTCATCTGTGTCACCGCTAGGCCAGTTCATGAAAGCAAGCAGAGAACATATTCTCCCAATATGGCAGAGACAGTCCTGGTTAACCCTCTGTCACCCCACTTTTTCAGGGGCTTTTAGAAATGTCCTGGTTGCTCTCTCATCCTCCCATTTCCCCCCCTTCTCAGCTCACTTCAGTTCCTGAGTGCCGTTCAGTTTGCACCCCATCAACTCAAAAGTGGGGAGAAGAGAGGAAAGAAGGAGGCAGGATATTGCCCTTCCCAGGAGGCTGAAG
>NW_024821807.1:0-1789 GCF_019175285.1 Sceloporus undulatus | reverse complement strand
TGCCTTAGACAAGTGGCTCCTAAACTTTAGTCCTTCAGGACTTCAACTCCCAGAATTCTTGAAGTTTGGGCAAGTTGGCTGCAGCATCTGGGGGTTGAGGTCCAAAATAGCTGGAGGACCAAAGTTTGGGACCCACTGACTTAGACTATAAATCCCATAATAACAAATAATATCTGGCAAATGGAATACAGGTTGAGTCTCTCTTATCCAAAATGCTTGGAACCAGAGATGCTTTGAATATCAGATTTATTTATTTGTTTGCATTGTGGAATAGCTGTATTTGCGCATATAATAAGATCTCTTGGAGATGGGACCCAGATTTAAACACAAAACGCTGTATACACATAGCCTAAAGGTAATTTTACAGACTATTTTAAATAATTTTGTGCATGAAACAAAGTTTGCCTACACTGAACCATCAGAAAGCAATCTCACCGAGACAGTGTCACTATCTCAGCCGCCTATGACAAAAGCTTTGGTTTTCGGAATATTTGGGAATTCTGGATAAGGAGACTCAACCTATACAAAACATTTAAAGAATATAAAAATTACCATCAACTTAGGCCGAAAACACACGGCACCCCTTTGAGCACTGGATTGAGGCTGTGACAATCGCACACCACACCACCAACCCAGTATTTTCCCAGTGCAAAAAGAAGTGGCAGAAAGCCACTCCTTTTTGCCCCAGAAAAAGGGTGCCTTTGCCGCAGAGGTGGTGATTTTTCAGCATTTCTGTGGTGCAGTGTGTGTAAACACTGTGTCACTGAAACACCATGAATCTGCCATATGTGGTCAGCCATGTGGCTTCTTGGCAGCCTGGGGCTGTCTGAACGCCATGCCGCTGGGAAGCCGACTTTATTTGCCAGTCTGTTTTGCTCCTCAGTCTGTTCATGCAGAGCTTATATTTATACTGTACTTAACAAAATCAGTTTCCAGATGTAAAATCTCCCTTTTCATTTGTCTCCACTCCCTGATTTATCCTTATTATTAAGCTTTATTTATATAGTGTTGTGTAAATTTACAGTGCTATATAAACAAAGCTCAACAACAACAACATACAATATTTTTAATTAGACGGTTCCCTGTCTTCAGACTTACAATCTAAGAAGACACGACACAAAAGGAGAAGGGAATGGTGGTGAGGAAGGGGATCTAGTCCAGCATTTATTCTCTCCTGGATAAAAAGAGTTCACACCATGTCTCCTATATGAGATTTTTTTCTAGTATCACTTATTTGTTCTTGGTTGTGTTACACTTGCCATCATCTAAGCTATTGGATGGCACAGACTGAAATAGGACATTGTGGTTGTTCTACTTCAATAGATCATATGAAGTTTCTTTCCAGCAAAATGAAGCTAGGAATAATGACAATCCGTGGACATTTCATTTATTAGTACAGCACACCAAAGCATAGCGCTCCTTGAACACGGAAGCTTCAATTATACACGGCAGGGGTGGTTGTCAGCCCTCAAGTTTCAGATCCCATGCTGTCATACTCTACAAGTGACTGCATCTGTAAATCACTGTTTCTACATGCACAATGAATGAGTATTCTTTACTGTGTTGTTTTTTTTAGGGTTATTCGTTGGGCTTATATTAGCATTCAGAGAATCATGGGAGTAAGTTTATTGAGGGTTTCTGCCATGATGTGTTGCCAGATAGACTTGTTTTGAAATTCACAGGTTCAAAAGATATGGTGATACAGAATAGCTCTAGCCTATCCCATATCAGTGAAAAATCAGTAATGTTGCTGGCCTGGTGTTGACCCCTTTCTGTGGGTTAAAGCACC
>NW_024821806.1:0-1789 GCF_019175285.1 Sceloporus undulatus | reverse complement strand
AAATGTAGGACAAAATTTTCAAATGGAGGGCACTTTTTAATTAAAAAAATGGAGGACACGCAAAAAAACTGCTGATTTTTTAAAAAATGTTAATATAAATGCATGTTTCGAAGGCTTCCATAGACAATTGCCCCCCTTGCCTGCCTCCTCCTGATAGGCCAAAGGCCCCACGCCCTCACATGAGAGGCCAAAGGCTCTGGCGGCAGGACCGGGCTGGGGCCGGTCTCAAGGCCTTGCTGGGCCGCATCCGGCCCGCGGGCCGCAGGTTGCCTACCCCTGCCTTAGATCAATGGGGGGGAAATGGGAATAAAAGACTTAAACACACAGTCAGTTATAATTTAAGAGAGAACTATTATAAATTACAGTATCGATGGTATTTAACAGCTACCAGATTAGCAACAATTTATCAAGATTTCAATGCAAATTGCTGGAAATGTGGTAAAATCCCAGGCTCTTTGTTTCCTCCCTTTTGCTCTGGGAGTGGGAGGGAGCCTGCTAATTCCTTTGCTCAAGGCTCCCTCAAGGAAGGCCTATGAGCCACTCTCAAGCCCATCCTCCACAGAGCCTCCTTCTCCTCTCTTTTGTTCTGGGAATGGGAGGGAGTCTGCTAACTCTCCCTCGAGGAAGACCTCCAAACAATGGAGCAGGAGACCAAGAAGAAAGCTGCAACAAGATACAAAAAAGGCTGACATTCAGAGCTTGGTACTTCTCATCAAAAGGACATATTGTGGTAAAGTTGGGGAAGACCCATCAGGCCATCATATGTGACGATATTCCATATTACAAAGTCAGCATTTACTGACCAATGGCATTCAGAGAATGCATGCCTAGCTCTGGTTCTGACCAGAGCCCTCTCCTTCAGACGTCCTTTGAGGCCACAGTGAGACCTCGGCCTGGCCCCAGCCCTCCCTCCACCTTCGCTCGCCCTCCGCTCCCCCTCCAGCCCCTCCAGCTCCCTCCACCCTCAGCCCTCTCCACCACCCCCAGCCATGCCCCCTTTCCTTCCAGCCTCTCCTCCAGGGGGACTCTGGGGCCCAAGAGAGACTTCGGGGCTACCCTCCTTTCTTATTGGTCCAAAATTTGCATGACCCCGCCCTCAACCCCGCCCACTAGCTCTCTGAACCACAGATGTCTCCTTGTCTCCGTTCCATGGCCGCTGGGAGGGAGGCGGAGCGACAGACTCGAGGAAGGAAACAGCGCCACCTGCTGGCTATGGCGCTGGAATTGCAAGACTGGCTGAAGAAATTACATTTTTTCCTTCTCTCTCCCCATTGGTCCAATATTTGCATGACCCCGCCCACTAATACTCTGAGCCACAGATGTCTCCTTGTCTGGGTTCCATGGCCGCTGGGAGAATTGACGCACACCTAACAACCCGCTAATCAAAAGAGGCGGGCAGCGAGGACGCTCCTTCTCTCCGGTCTCTATGGTTTCCAGAGACACGTCCTCCGCCATGTTGCGCATGCGCAGATCGTGATTTGTGTGTTTATTTCCGCCCGGCCCTCCTCCTTTTCCCTTCTTCCTTTGGAGAGCGAGGGAGGAAGTTGACGTCAAGAGAGCGAGCTCAGCGCGCGCCTCCCCTCCTCTCGCTCTCGCTGGCTGCGCTTGTTCCGAGAGATCGACAAAATGGCGAAGATCGCCAAGACTCACGAAGGTAAGAGAGGAGGAGGAGGAGGCCTTGGCCGCTCTCTCCTGGCCTCGGAGGCGGCGGCACTGAGAAGAAGCGTCTCAGGCTAAGCCTGGGAGGCTCTTTCCCCCTCGAAGGGCCGCTTCTGCTGGGAAGGGCTCG
>NW_024821805.1:0-1789 GCF_019175285.1 Sceloporus undulatus | reverse complement strand
TGAGCCAGGGCACAGTTAAAGCGGCCTCAAACTGGAATAAAATGGTCTCAAAGGTCCAAAACACACAGCAGAAACAATCCAGTTTGAGACCGCTTTAACTGCCTTGGCTCAGTGCTATGGAATCCTGGGAGATGTAGTGTTTGTGAGACATGTAGCCTTCTCTGGCAGAGAGAGAGAGAGAGAGACGTCTGGGGCCATAATAAACTACAGTGCCCCACTAGGATTCCCTAGCCTTGAACCAGAGGGCAGTTAAAGCGGTCTCAAACTGGGTTATTCCAGCAGTGTGTTTGGGGGTTTCCCCGGCTTCTCTTCTCCTTCCTGGGCCCGCCCTGCCCTGCCCTGCCCTGAGCAGCTGTGGGAGTTCCTCCCTTTAGGTTTCAGCCTCCATGTTTCCCCTCCATTAAGCCTCCTAAATCAGGGGGGCAGAGGCAGCAGGAAAGGCGCCTGGGCCTGGAGGAGAGGGCCTATCATCCCCAGGCAGCCAGCCAGCCAGGCCCAAAATGGCGGGGCCGGTGCCTTCTTTGCCCATCCACCGCCTGGCGGAGCCTCTGCTCAGGGAGCTGAGCGACTCCTTGGACCGGGCGCCGCCGGGGAAAGGCTGGAGGGACCTGGCCCAGCTCTCCAAGGGCAGCCCAGGCGGAGTCAGGCTCAGGTGAGGGGGCTGGGGCTCTGGGGCTGCGGGGAGGCTGCCAAGGGCGGAACAGAGCTGGCTGGGGGAGTCAGGGCACTGTTTGGTCCAGCGAAACACAGAAGTGCAGAAATAAAACCCACTTCGAGGCCGCTTTAACTGCCCTCTGGCTCAGGGCTAGGGAATCCTGGGGGTTGTAGTTTTATTGTGGCGCCAGAGCTTAAGCTACATGCCTCGCAAACACTAGAGTTCCCAGGATTCCATAGCAGTTTAGAACGGCCCCAAACTGGATTATTCCTGCAGTGTGTTTTTGCACCTGAGTCTATATCAGCACTGCAGGAATAATGCAGTTATTCCCAGGATTCCCTAGTCCTGTAGTTGATAGTGGCATCTGACCTCTCTGATGGAGAAAGCTAAATGTCTCACAAACATTACAGTTCCCAGAATTCCTTAGCATTGAGCCCAGGGCTGTTAAAGCATCCTCAAACTGGATTATTCCTGCAGTGCTCATGTAGACTCAGGTGAAATCAGCACTTTGGGCCAAAACACACGCAGAAGTAATTCCAGTTTAAGACCGCTTTAATTCTCCTGGCTCAGTGCTAGGGAATCCTGGGAACTAGTTTTGTGAGACATTTACTCTTCCCTGTCAAAGAGCTCTGGTGCCACACCAAACTTTTTGACCTATATGACTGAAAATCTAATAATTAGCCCCAAGTAATCCAAACCCATTTAATCAAATATTGATTGATTCATTGACTGATTCAATTCAATGGACTAGCTCAATGGGTTTGGATTACTTACGGCTAATTATTAGACTATCAGTCATATAGGTCCAAAACACAGATAGACCGCTTAAACTGCCCTGGCTCAGTGCTAGGGAATCCTGGGAACTGTAGTTCATTCTGACACCAGAGCTCTCTGACACAGAAGGCTAAATGTCTCACAGAACTACAGTTACCGTACTTGAATTCCCTAGCACTGAGCCAGGGCAGTTAAAGTGGTCTCAAACTGGGTTATTTCTGCAGTGCATTTTGGAGCTGGGGAGTAGTGGTAATTTTGGGATTACTCCTTGTCCTACTCTGGAGTCAGATATTTTTACTCCTGTGTCTGTAAAAACCTCTTAGGCCCTGTGCAGACTGGCCATTAAGGCTGGCCTGGGGG
>NW_024821804.1:1106-1789 GCF_019175285.1 Sceloporus undulatus | reverse complement strand
CCCCATTTTCAACCCCAAAATGCAAGCTAATGCATCCTGTATCCCCCACTCCTTGCCACCCCAGATTGCCTCTTACACATGTAATAATAATAATAATAATAATAATAATAATAAATTCCTCACCTCGGAAATGCCAGAAAAGGATGCAATTGCCTTGCATTCCTTTTTGCTTTTAAAAGCAATTCAGGGCTGCCCCTGAATTCCTTGCAAAAGCATGTATCGTTTTGCCAGTTGCCTAATTGACAAGAGCAACAAATGTAACATTCGCATTTTTGGATTGATTCGCAAAGGAAAAAAAGGCTAGCCCATTTGCAACATTTCCCCTTTTCTGGAAGTCAGCAAATGAAAGGGAAAGGGAACAAGCTGCCAGCCACGTTCTATCTATATATATATCTGCCACAAGAAAAACAAAACAAAACATGCACATACAGTATTTTGTCAAAATTAATTTTTAAAAAATAAAAAAGGGAGGAAAGTGCCTGATGGGAGCTCCATTCATGCCCTGCCTTTGACCTGACCTGACCCCTTTCTTCCTGCTTACACTTTGCCATTGCCTTCCACTGAGGCTGAGAGAGAGAGTGACCTGTCCAACTGACCCATGGAATCAATTGGGAATAAAAGGGAAATGCAGCACAGGCATTCTGACTGTAGCGTCCGCATATATCAATAATGATAATGATAAT
>NW_024821804.1:596-1006 GCF_019175285.1 Sceloporus undulatus | reverse complement strand
TTTGCAACATTTCCCCTTTGCTGGAAGCCAGCAAATGAAAGGGAAATGGAACAAGCTGCCAGCCACATTCATTCTATCTATCTATCTATCTATCTATCTATCTGCCAAATAAAACATATTTTGTCAAAATTAATTTTAAAAAAATAAAAAAGGGAGGAAAGTGCCTGATGGGAGCTCCGTTCATGCCCTGCCTTTGACCTGAACTGAACTGACCCCTTTCCTCCTGCTTACACTTTGCCATTGCCTTCCACTGAGGCTGAGAGAGAGTGGCCTGTCAGTTCCAGCTGACCCATGGAATCAGTTGGGAATAAAAGGGAAATGCAGCGCAGGCATTCTGACTGTAGCATCCGCATATAACACTAATAATAATAATAATAATAATAATAATAATAATAATAATAATAATAATA
>NW_024821804.1:0-586 GCF_019175285.1 Sceloporus undulatus | reverse complement strand
ATGGCTCTTAAGTTCCATGAGCAAGAGGAAAGCAAGCACCCAAAAAATCATGCGCATAAATTGTCAAAAGAGGCTGCTTCTGCTGCATCCATTTCCCTACATCCCCCAGCCTGGGCAATCCTCCTCCTCCTCCTCCATCACTTTCTCCATCTCTCCCCCCCCCCCCCTGCCAGCCCTTTGCAGCCCAGTCCCCTTTTGCCTCCTGTCACCCTTTGCATCCAGATTCCCCTTTTTCCTTGGGCTCTTTTCTCCTCTCCCTCCCCTCCGATGAGGGAAAGGAATGCTCTAAGCCATGGAATCAATTGGGAATAAAAGGGAAATGCAGCGCAGGCATTCTGACTGTAGCATCCGCATATAACACTAATAATAATAATAATAATAATAATAATAATAATCCAGGAGCAAGAGGAAATAAAGCACAAGCAAGCACACAGACATGTCACCCAAAAAATCATATGCATAACTTGTCAAAAGAGGCTGCTTCTGCTGCATCCATTTCCCTACATCCCCCAGCTTAGCCCCACAGCCCTATTTCCTTGGGCAATCCTCCTCCTCCTCTTTTCTTCTGACCTTCCCCTCCCAAGCT
>NW_024821803.1:0-1789 GCF_019175285.1 Sceloporus undulatus | reverse complement strand
TGCACTACAGAAATAATCTAGTTCAAAACCGCCTTAAATCTCCTGGTTCCATCCTATGGAATCCTGGGATTTGTAGTTTGTTTTGGCATGAGAGCTCTCTGGCAGAGAAGGCTAAATGTCCCAAAGGTAAAATCCCCGGATTCCATAGCACTGAGGGTTAAAACGGTGTCAAAGTGCCTTATTTCAATAATGTGGATGCAACCTTCTTGGGAAAGGGGCTGATGCTGGGGAAAAGAAGAGGAATGCAGAAGGAAAGGAAGATGGACGGATGGACGGAGGGCCACCTACAGCTGGACTGGCCTCCCTAAGCGGTCAAGACCTGAGCTGTGTTGTGGATGATGGGCACTCTTGATATTAATATCTTTCACTACTGATTGTATTTAAGGAGGGGACCAGGTTCCTCCTTTCAATAGCATCAGGAAAATGGTTAGGTTTTGTTTAGGTTCAGAAATCCTGTTTGGGTCTCTTCCGACTTTGGGGCCCTTTCATCCTCCATTTTGGGTTCCCTGAAGGCCTCAAACTGCCATCTGCCAAGCGCTGAGGCAGAGGTGGCCATTTTGTGTTCTGGCGGCCATTTTATTCTGCTTGTGACTGTGGTGAACAATGTCCCAGATCCTTCTCTGAGGCCGCCTCAGTTGAACCGAGAGGCTCCTCTTTCTCTCCCTGAGGCTCCAGAGAGAGAAGGAGGCCAGGCTCCTTGGGCCAAAAGGAAGGCAGTGTGTCCCTTTCTGCCTCTGGCCCTCCATTTTGGGGAGAAGGAAGGAAGGAAGGAGGGAAGGAAGGGGCCTGTGGGGGTCTGAGGAAGGCAGGCAGGGGACTCAGGGCCAGTGGGGAGGCTGGGCTTTGGGGGCTGGGAGAAAGAGTTGGGGAAAGAGACCCTCCCTTTGGGCCCTAGCTGGGGAAGATCACACTGGTCCTTGCCTCCCCCTTTGGGAAAGGAGACCTCCTCAGCCCCAGGGACTCACTCCTGCCACTCATTCCTAGAATGGCTGGGACTCAGAGGAGTTTCCTAGGCATTGTCACCTTCTGCCCTCCATGGCCATTGGCACTGACCCTTTTCCCATTGCCTTCCCTCCCTCAGCCCTTGGACCTCCTCCTCCTTTGCACTCAGAGCAACCCTTCTCTACGGCTGAGGAAACGGCCTCTGATCCGGGGAAGCTCCGGCCATAAAGGACTGCAGAAGAGCCCTTTCTGGGGCTGCAGGAATCAGTGTCTTTGTACTGAAGGTAGGCCTTTATTCCTGGAGCTGAAAGAGGACCTTCGTTTAAATGTTTCAGTGCAGGATTGTGTGGAAAGGTTGCAGCTGAGAGAGTGAGACCATGATTTGTAGGAATAAAGCCCCAAATTCAGTCTCTGGCAGCATTGTCTTCCCAGAAGGTGGAAGTGAGATTTCCAGACCCAGACACACAGTGCGCCAGTGAGTCCTTTTTATGGGGACTGTGTGTATGTGTTGTTTACTAGAGCTTTGTGAGTTTTTTGTTTCACTGGGTTTATAAAATGAATTTACATAGGTCTTCACTTCCCAAAAATGAGCATAATCCAGGGTGAAATCTTCACTCATAAACCTATACATTTATAGATTTTTGTTGTATAAGTGCAACATATTCAGCAGTGTGCATCTTTTAAAAAAAATATACAAGGAGAAGTAAATAAATTGTGATATTGACAATAGATCCGTTCAGAAACAATGCGTGTGTGTGTGTGTGTGTGTGTGTGTGCGTGTATATATATATATATATATATATATATATATGAGTGTGTGCATGTGTGTGAGATAGATGTTGAGATT
>NW_024821802.1:0-1789 GCF_019175285.1 Sceloporus undulatus | reverse complement strand
CTTTAAATGGCCATTTCGTTGATAAAATCTCTCAGATAAGAGCCAACTTGGACTCCGATGTTATTGCAGAAGCTATAGATGAGGTGTCCAGTGACTGTGAATAAGATCATACTGGATCAAATTGAATCTGTGAGTACCAAGGATGTGGACAAGCTCCTTGGAAGTGTGAAGAAGACAACTTGCCCTCTCAACCATTGCCCTTCATGGCTGGTCCTCCAAGGAGGAGATGCACTTAGGACTCACCTGAGATATATTATAGATGCATCTCTTACGGAGGGCTATTTTCCATCTTGCTTAAAAGAAGCGGTGGAACGGCCACTTCTGAAGAAGCCTTCTCTATATCTCTTGGACATGAACAATTACAGATCGGTCTCACATCTTCCATTTCTAAGCAAGGTGATGAGAGGACAGTTGCTCTTCAAGTCTAAGCGGTCTTGGATGAAACAGATTATCTGGATCCATTTCAAACTGGCTTCAGGATGGGATACGGAGTCAAGACTGCTATGGTCGCCTTAGTAGATGATCTGTGCTTGAGTATTGACAGATGAAGTGTAAGCCTGTTGATCCTTTTGGATCTCTCAGTGGCTTTCAATACCATTGATCATGGCATCCTTCTGGAAAGCCTGAGGGAATTGGAGTTCGGGGGCACTGCATTGGGCAGATTCCAGATGGTGATGCTTGGGGAAAGTTGCTTCTCCTAAAGGGAGCTTAAATTTGGCATCCCACAGAGTGCCATCCTGTCCCCAATCTCTTTAACATCTACATGAAACCTCTGGGAGATATCATCTGGGGTGCTATAAATTGCTGGTGACATCCAGATATCTCTCTCCATGCAGCATACCTCAGCGTCAACAAACAAAGGCATCTCCCCTCTGAATGAATGTCTTGAGAAAGTAATGGGCTGTATGAGGAAAGACAGATTAAAACTGAATCCAGATAAAACAGAATTACTTGTTGTTGGATATCCTAATCCGGGTATGGAGGTTTGTCAACTGGTCCTGGACAGGGTCACACTTCCCCTAAAGGACGGTATTTGCAGTTTGGGGGAGCTCCTGGAACTGTCGCTCCAGATGTCAACTCAGGTAGATGCTATGGCCAAGAGTGCCTGTTATCAGTTTCAGTTGATACACCAACTGCGTCCCTTCCTGGAACTTGAAGACCTAGAAACTATGATGCATGCGCTGGTAACCTCACGTCTTGACTTCTGCAATGCGGTCTACAAAGGGCTACCCTTCAACCAAGTCCAGAAACTTGATCTAATTCAAAATATGGCAGCTAAAGTGGTCACTGGAAGATCTAGAGGTGACCATATTAAACCTATAATAAAGTCTCTTCACTAGTTGCCTGTTAATTTCCGGGAACAATACAACATCTTGGTTATAACCTTTAAAGCCCTTCATGGCTTGGGTCCAGCTTACTTATGGGATCCCCTTCTCCCATACAATCCGCCCCACACATTGATGGCATCTGGTAAAGTCTTACTATTAAAAAGTAGGCTGACTGCATTTACCCAGAGGACCTCCTCTTCTGTCACTTCCAAGTTAAGAAATAGCCTCTGGAAGAGATCTGATATATCACCAGTCTTTAAGGCTTTAAAAAGGCAACCAAGACGTATCTCCAGATTAACATTCCAGCAATCTCCTATTAATTTAATTAATTGTTCAACAAATACTCTAACTTCCTCTGCCCTTGTGATGATCTCCTGTGGTCCAAGAAGCCAAACTGCGGCCTTCTTATGGCTTTTAGCCCAGCAGACACTTAAATTCCTTAAATCACACTGCCATCATCC
>NW_024821801.1:0-1789 GCF_019175285.1 Sceloporus undulatus | reverse complement strand
ACCACACTCAGGTTTTCTCCTTTCCATAATCTGGTGGCTCATTTTTTGAAACTCAGCTGCTGTGATGACTTTGCTTAGTAAATACCATGTAATAGGTGTGTGTTCAAATCTAAATCCTGGCTTTGTACACGGAGTAGAGACAAATGGGCCCATTCAATTTAATCAGGGAACCAGAGGATTCTCACCCATGTTTCAATGCCTTCTGCAAGTTACTGCAAAACGAAAGTAAAAATAATCCCATAAATGTATATCTTTTGCAATCCCAGAGCAATGGGATTTCAAAAACAAGTTTTCTAAGCTTTCATAGCTCTGTGGACTATTCTTCTTTATTATTAATATTCTTATTCTTATTCTTATTATTAACCTTTATTTATATAGTGCTGTAAATTTACACAGCACTGTACATACAATCTTTTAGTCAGATGGTTCCCTGCCCTCAGGCTTACAATCTAAGAAGATATGACACAAAAGGAGAAGGGAGTGGTGGTGGGGAATGGGATCAGGTCCAGCAGTTCTTCTCCACCTCCGAGGCCTGGACCAAGGCAGATGGACTGGAGGAAGGGCTTGGCTTCTTAATAGATGGTTAAAAGGAGGCTTCCTGGGTCAGAGAGGGGCTCACCTCTGGGAATGCTTCTCTAAACAATATAGTCTTTAATTCAGTTTTGAAACTGGGTAGAGAAGTGATGAGTGTGCATGTGGGGGAAGAAGGTTCCAGGAGTAAGGGGCAGCAAGCGAGAAGGGACGAATTCGGGAGGGGGCAGTGGTAGTCCTACACTGTGACAGGAGACTTTGACTACCAGAGCGGAGGGTGCGAGTAGGAATGTAAGGAGAAAGAAGGTCATATAAGTAAGGAGGGGCCAATCCATGGAGGGCTTCGAAAGTCAATAACAAAAGCTTGTATCGGATGCGGAAGGGGAAGGGGAGCCAATGAAGGGAGGATAAAAGAGGAGAAACATATTTCAAAGCGGCGAGCGGATGTGACAATACAGGCAGCTGAATACTGGACAGAGATTAAAGGATGGAGGTGTGAAAGAGGAAGCCCTGTCAGAAGGAGGTTACAATAATCTAGTCGCAAAACCACTAGGGCATGGACCAGAGTCTTGGCAGTAGAGGCTGAGAGGAATGGACGGATCTTGGCAATGTTGTAGAGAAAGAATCTACAGGTCTTTGCGGTGGATTGGATCTGGGGAATAAAAGACAGAGAAGAGTCAAAAATGAAGCCAAGACTGCAGGCTTGATGAACCGGTTGAATAGAAATGTCGTCGACAGAAACAGAAAGGGAATAGTGAAGGATGGGTTTAGGTGGAAAGACAAGAAGTTCAGTCTTAGACATGTTGAGCTTCAAGCGCCGAAGCCGCATCCACTGAGAGATGGCAGTCAGACAAGAAGAAACTTGCTGTTCAAACCCCGTTGAAAGGTCAAGGGTGGAGAAATACAGCTGATCGTCGTCAGCGTACAGATGATAGGAGAAACCAAAAGAACTGATGAGTTTACCTAGGGACAGTGTATATAGAGAGAACAGAAGGGGACCCAAGACAGAGCCCTGGGGAACTCCAACAGATAGGGGAACAGAGGACGAAGACAGGCCACCCGTGACCACTGCAAAAGATCTATCTGACAAGTAAGATTTAAACCAGTCGAGAGCAGAGTCGGAGAACCCAAGGTCAGAAAGTAAATCAACCAGGAGACAGTGATCAACAGTGTCAAAGGCCACAGACAAATCAAGACGAATGAGAATAGAGTACAGGCTGTTTGCCTTGGCCCACAAGAGATCGCTTGAGATCTTGGT
>NW_024821800.1:0-1790 GCF_019175285.1 Sceloporus undulatus | reverse complement strand
TATTTCTTTATTTCTATCTCATTCTCTCTCTCTCTTCCTTTCTTCTTTCTTTCTCTTTTCCTGTTTCCTCCTTACTTGGTTGTGAGCTGCCAGTCCCTTTCCTCCTCTCTGATAGTATCCTTGTCATGTGTGTGTCTGTGTGTGATTGTGTTTTAATCAGAGTAATGACCTATGAGTATTCTTTCTCTCTCTCTTGCATGCTCACATCGCATGGCTGCTGCAATACCGCAACTACAGCAGAACAAAATGATCATATCAGAAACAATAGCGGAATGGTAGCTATATCCATTAATGGGTTTTCTCCTATCAATGAAAAGATGTGAACCAATAATGATTGGCATACAATGCAACCATTAGACTCAACATCAGGGGATAAGTCCTTGCCAAAGACGCTATTGTGCTGCTGTAATTGTGATTTACTGCCTGATGGGATAATGTCCCAAGTAGCTTATACAGAATTCCAGCAACTTTCCTTTCCTTTTGGGTGGGACACGTATCCTCAGGATGGACTTACCAGCATTGCGGTTCCTATCCATAGGAAAGTAAAGGAAAGTAAATGAATGTGTTCCAAGCAATATATGATTAGAGTTTACCCATATTGCCCCTCAGCTGTATATATGTGATATCTCTTCTAAAACTGAAAGGCTGGGAGACAGAAACAAAGATAAATGGGGAGCAGGCAGGCTTTTGCAAGGGTCACTCAGCAATAGATGGTTGCTTCATTTTGCATCAGATTATTACAGTGTCTATTATGGGACCTATAAAGAAGCTTTATGCAGCTTTTATGTATCTCTCAGCTGAATTTGATTTGGTTAATCACCAGTGTCTTTGGGATAAATTAAATAGAACAAACATAGATAAGGGTTTATTTTTAGTTAATACAGAAATTACGTAGCCAAAACATTTATGCATATTAGAGGGGAGTGTAATGAAGCCACACAAATAAACCAAGATAAGTAACAGTTAAATAAGGGCGTATTTCACTCTCTTTTAAATTTAATTTTTATGTTAACAGCATTGGGCAGACTTTATCTGGCATTACCTTTCATTCACCAATAATTGCAGCCAGAGAATTAGCCATATTGATCTATGCTAGTATTCCTTTCATGGTTACAAACCATCCTTAGGGGAATGTCATTAAGATTTAGCCAAGTGTCTAAACAAGAACATTTTAAATAAAGTATCTGAACACTAACTAGTGGCATGTAGCCTGAATGGAGGGGACACTCCTCTCACCATTTAGGAAGAAGTGTTGCATCCCTGCTCAGTCCCAGGAGACTGCACTGCCAAGCTGTATTTGATAGGAAGAGAGATTTGATAATATTCACAACTGGTCAATGGATGCTCAAACAATCTAACTTGGAAAATCTTTGTAGAGGGCAGCAAAGTAATAGCTACCAAAGAATAAGAGGAAATGTGAAGATCAGTTGAATATGCTGGAAACTGTATACATTTATAATCTTGGCACAGATACATGAGGATGCTGAAAACTTACCATTCCAGTCAATAGGGAAATGACCTAGAACAGTGGTTCTCAAAAAGTGGGCTGGGACCCTAAGGAAGGGTGCAAGAGCTGCTCAAGGGGGGCACAAAACCTGGACGTCACCAAGAAAAGGGACACCAGGGATTGCAGTAACCACATATCTATGGCATTCATGTGTGCATGGTGGTTTTGGTATGTATATAGCTGGATCAGGCCTAATTCAGGCAGATTTAATCCACCCACCAAGAGCAACAGCATCCCACTTTCCCAGGCTGAGCAGCGCAGGGAAAGGGATGGCCTGTCCACA
>NW_024821799.1:0-1790 GCF_019175285.1 Sceloporus undulatus | reverse complement strand
GCTTGAGCCTTTGAAAGCTCAGGCTACCAGCTTCCTCCCTTCTTTCAGTTAGTCTTAAAGGTGTTGCAAGATCCCTTTGCAAACAGAAAGATCCCTTTGCAGTCTGTTCCCAGTCTTGAAGTGCTGAGCTAGAGTTTAACCATTCTAGCCATTCTTATGCCACTAAAGAGTTGTTAGCATTGGACCACGAAGCTAGCAAGGACTCTAGGGCCCATCTGCTGGGCGTCCGGGGCCAGGCCCATCATGGCACAGCTCTGTGAGTGGCCATGGACCCTGGTTCAGTGTATGCGACGGGAAAGCATTGCAAAGTCAGGGTGAGGGTCACTTTCACGCCGAAGCATCTTCCCTGGACAGGAAAGAAAATGGAGTGGAACAGTCTGCTTTACAAATGGCTGAAGGAGGGGGCCAATGTGTGGCCTGGTGGTTTGACCACTGGGTCTGAATCCCCACACAGCCACGGAAACCCACTGGGTGACCTTGGGCAAGTCACACTCTCTCAGCCTCAGAGGGAGGCAGCGGGGCAAACCCCTCTGGACAAATTCTGCCGAGAAAACCTTGTGATAGGGTCACCATAAGTCAAAAAATGACTTGACGTCGCATGACAACAACAAAGCAGGGATGGAAATGGCATGGTCCTTCAGATGTTGCTAGACTACAACTCCCAGCATGCCTGAGCATGGGCTGCATCAGCTGGGGCTGCAGTCCAAGAGCGTCTGGAAGGCCACCTGTTTCCTGGCCCTAAAGTAGAGTTGCCCAGGTGGGGCCCCAGGACTTGGAAGCCTCTCCCAGATGTCCTGGGATAAATCAATAGAATAGGCCGGCAACAGTAAGCAAATTTGTGTACAGAGGACTGTGTTGGACGCTTGGGCAGACAATATTGATGACTGTTTACCAATCATCCTTTTGCCTGTGATGGATGAATTGACTGATCAATCTAGTCTCCCACTTTTCTTCCAACATGGGACCAAGGCTCTCCAGAAATGGAAGAACTGTCCTCCTTAGGCTGGCTTTGGCATCAAACAATTATGACCCCACGAAGCTCCTTGCTGCAACTGACATGTTGCTGGGACTTGACCTGTTTTCTGCACAACATTTTGGTGAGGAAAAGCCATTTTCTGGCATGATCCCCAGAGAAATTCAGGTGACAATCTGCTTTGCGAGAGGGAAAGTGCGTTTCCCCAAAGAGCCTGCAAGAACTGGACACAAACAGAGCTCTCCTGTTTAGCAAGAACCCCTTTGGGCTATGAGGGATCGACCGCGTACCCCACTTTCCTTCTAGCGTGGGACCAAGGCGGCTGCTAATGACAGGTTTCTCTTCCGATGGTATAACTCTTTTGCCCTTTGCAGGTTGTGCCTCCCTTATCCCGAATCCTGAACTATCCCCAAATCCAACATGGTCCTCATGGAGGCCGAGAGAGAGGCCTTGGCTTTCCGATGGTTCAGCCTATGCAAACACAGGCTTCTCTTTTAAAATATGTTGTATCAAATTGCCTTCAGGCAATGTATATTCAGAATATACAGAAGATGTTGAATTTGGTGTTGATAGACTTGGTTCCACTTCCAAGATCTCTCACGATGTCAATGCAAACAGTCCAAAATCCGGAACACTGCCAAAGACATCTGGTCCCAAGCGTTTCAGAGAAGGAGAAGGCAGACCCAGCCTCTACTGGGACAGGGAACAACAGGGAAGTCCCCTCCCTTCTAGAACTTTGGTAAGGGACTCTTTCTGGGTGAATCCCCCCAAATCCCCCAAACAGAGGGTCTGGCGGAGGGCTTTGGAGGCTGTAGCC
>NW_024821798.1:0-1790 GCF_019175285.1 Sceloporus undulatus | reverse complement strand
GTTGTTCCCAGTTCGTTCTGGCACCTGGATTTTAGGTAAACAATTTGGTAGTTGGTATGGGAACCTTTTCTCCCTTTCCTTGGGCCCTCCCTCTATAAGGTAAATGTGATATTTTAGCAGCCCCGTAAGAAAGGGTATACTGAATAAGGTAGTAGAGAACAAAGGATTCTTGCCTTGCCGGCAAGCTTGCAGCCCTGCATGAACAATGTGTGCATGTGGAGTGCTCTGCTGTGGCGTGCTGCTGGCCAGAGACACTGGATGTCTGTTTTTTCCCCCTTTTGATAAGTGAAGCTAGAGTGTGTGATTGCTCTTTTTTTCCTTTATGTTATTTGATATGTGCTTTCCTTTCCTTTTTTTCTTTATATCTATCTATTTGTTGGGAATTGGAGGGTGCAATGGTGAATCTATGCTTTTTACTTTTCTTTCTACCTCATTTTCTTAAATAAACAACCTTCTCGAGACCAGAACTGCATAATTATTTCACCTGATCATATCTAAACCCACTCGTTTGGCAGCTAGATAGGTGTCACACTTGACCAGCTAAAGGTCTGGCTGTGAGTGTGCATTTGACTGCCGAGGCCACGGGTGTTGCATTCGACAGCTAGTTGGGCTGTGAGTGTGTGCACCTGCTGGCTGGCCTCAGGCTGCGAGTGATACAGGGTGGTTGGAAACCTTGTTTTTCTGCAGTTGAGACACATCTGTTGCTTCTGTTTCTAACCTCACGCCCTTTTCAGCTGGTCATGTTTGTACTGACTTCTTTAACCAGAGCCAAGTTTTAACACACCCCATGTATTTGCATGTGTTTGACATAAAAATTGTCTGTCATCACACCTTATCTAAAGTAACCGGATGTATTGACAATAGTAAATACCCTCTTCTGCCTAATCTGATGTGAAGGAATACTTCTTGAGAAAATATGCTTAAGGATCTCACCCACAAAGAGATGTAGCAATGGTTCAAAAGGAGAAAGAGATTTCCACATTCAATTTTCATTTTAAAAACCAAGGTAGCAAGTAATCCTTACACTGACCTGGATAATTTGCTCTCTACTGGAGATAATGCAAGAGCAACCATCTTGAGACTGCAAAATTAAAAAAGAAAACGGAGTCAGAGGGAATTGGGGGAATATGGGGGGGGGGGGGGAATTTGAGATCTATTAACAAATCTTATTTGGAATTGAGATCTAGAGTGTACCCATGCTGCACAGCTATAGCAGTCTGAACCATTTTAAGTGTCATAGCTCCATGTAGTCTGAGCTACATAGAAATATGTAGTGTACTCCCTTGGACTACATCACTCACAAGACCAAAAATCTGAGACTTCTATAAAATGTCTCTCTCTGGCTTTGCTTCGCGAACGAAGATTCAGGAAGGACTCACCTCGCGCTTTGTACAAGCGCATTGGTGACTAAAAAGGCCAATTCGGGATAAACAGGTCCAGTTGCAGAAAGCAAAGCAGAAAGTCTCCTTGGGTGATGTTTCCGGGTTACAGTTCTTTATGCGTTGTCGTTTCTCTTCAAGGCTCGTTCGGCGTGAGCTTTCGAAGAAGGCTGCAGCATCATGGATAGTGTGTCTCCATGCCTCCCGATGCAAGGCCAGGAAGGACCATTGTTGGTGATCTATCTGGCCAAGCCTGAAATAGAGTCATGGCATTTAAAGTTCTGCAATTTGTAGTGTGGATACACTGGATCCAGAAGGCTATAGGTTAATATTTCAGTACAAAACCATTTTCAAAGTGTATTGGAAAAATACCCATGAGAAAGCCTTTGGGTGAGAGGATTGCTGACAAAG
>NW_024821797.1:0-1790 GCF_019175285.1 Sceloporus undulatus | reverse complement strand
GACGGATTTTGGCAATATTATAGAGAAAAAATCTACAGACTTTGGCTGTAGTCTGGATCTGGGGGATGAATGACAAAGAGGAGTCAAAGATGAAACCGAGACTGCGGGCTTCCTGGACCGGCTGGATAGAAACGTTATTGAAAGAAATAGAAAAGGAGAGGAACTTTGATATTTTAAAGGCAGTTAAGAAATAGAACGGCAGAGGATTAATATTTATTTATATTCCACCTTTCTCCTAATATTGGGACTCAAGACAGCTAACAACAAATTTAAAACAGTACAATTTAAAAGCAATTCAAAAGCATTAAAATGTAGATATAAAATTTAAAAAACAAGTAAACATTTAAAAAAGAAAAACATTACATATTAAAAATTAAAATGTATTTTAAAACACTATACAGATTAATCAGAGTTTAATCCAGGTGGTCCACAAGACATTGTTTGTACGTAAGTTTTTAAACTGAATAATAAACAGCTGTAATAGCTTGTATTATTATTTAAAGCAGGACTTTGTGGCTTTTTGCTACCACTGTTAAGCAAGACCATGGGCCATTTAGACGGTTATAATGTTAAATGCAGTAGAGTTGAGGCCTCTATTTTAAGTCCCTGAATCAGAATCAGCACTGGTCTACCATAACACAGCAGAAGTGATGTGGAAAAGATTTAGACAGGAAGCAGTTGTTTCCCAAAGGACATTTTCATTGGCAACACATTCTTTTTTGGATGTTCCATTCATGCACAGTTTTGTTCGCACAAGGGGATAGTACCACTAGCTGAGACTTGGCAAAGGATGAATTCAGACAAACTAACGGCTGCTGCTTAGATCCTTGCAGCTGCTGAGGAGTAGGTTGCCAGGACAATGTGTTAGAGAGACTGGATACTGCTGTTTCTTATTTCTCTCCTGTTATTTGGACTCAATACTTTTGTACACATACCATAGCAACAAAGATGTGCTGAGAGGAAATGACAGAGAGGTGTCCCTTGGAGTACAATTTTTAGTTCTTATTAAAGTCACTAAGTGGAAATGATGTGACTACATTGAGAGCAGGGTTGTGAAGTAAATGAGTCTGTAACTTCCTCTCCCTATTTAAGGGGTGTCATTTTGACGAGGGAGCAAGCTTGTTTTCTGCTGCTCCAAAGAATAGGACCTGGAACAACAGATGCAAACTACAAGAGCAGCGATTCCACCTAAACATAAGGAGGAACGTTCTGACAGTGAGAACTGTTTGAGAGTGGAACAAATCCCTTCAGAGTGTGGTGGAATCTCCTTCTTTGGAGGGTTTTAAACAGAGGCTGGATCACCATCTGTTGGGGATGCTTTGATTGTGAGTTCCTGCATGGCAGGGGGTTAGACTGGATCATCCTTGTGGTCACTTCCATCTCTATGATTCTATAAGGTGAAACTGCAAAAAATATGTCCAAACTACATACTTAAGCTACGTAACTACTTCTACAAACTACACAAACTGAACAATTACACAAAATAACTAAATAACAAATGGAGAAAACGGGAAACAAAGCCAGCTCATGGTTGTAATTATCAAATTATTCTACTTCCTCTCTCTCTCTCTCTCTCTCTCTCTCTCTCTCCCTCCTTCCCTCCCTCCCTCCTTCCCTCTTTCTCAAGTCCTAAAAAGCCTATTTCCCCCCCATATTTTCTCATAAAACCAACAGGGCCAAAACAGACCGGCCCAAAGGGAGTGTGATGCTGCCCCTGGAACAGCCGGGTGCAGGGACGTAGTCAGGATTTTGGGAAGGGGGGTGTCCAGACTAGATTCATTGTATCTAAT
>NW_024821796.1:0-1790 GCF_019175285.1 Sceloporus undulatus | reverse complement strand
CCCCCAATTTAGATCCAGAGACATTCTCCCATATCTCCCAACATTTTACAGCTGGGAAAAACAAGACACATGTGGACAAGCAACACCAGAAAGTGGTGAAGATGGTGAAAGTTGTTTATGAGGAAGATCACAGAAGCAGGAAAGGGCACAGCAGTTTGCTTTTGCCTCAAACTCCTAGCAAAGGAAAGTCCCCGCCCCCTTCTTTCTTCTCCTCTCCCCACTTTTGAGTTGATGGGGTGCAAACTAATTGGCATTCATTATGCAGAAATTGAAGTGAGCTGAAGAAGGGGGGGAGTGGGAGGAGGAGAGAGAAACCAGAACATTTTAAAAGCCTCCGAAATAATGGGGCGACAGAGGATTAACCAGGACTGTCTCTGCCAAACAGTATTTCATTTGCTTCCTTTCATAAATTGGCCCAGGAGATACACAGATGAAGCTATTAGGATACTGACTCACCGAAGAGGAGTTGTACCTCGGCAGCCTCTTTCTCTTGGAGCCCAGCTCTCTCCGCGTGGCCTCTGTGTTGGCCATCAGGTGGACAGGGGGTTCCTGGTGGCCCTGCACTTGGGTCATTTCCAGCAAGAGAGGCCCCAAAGCCGTATACAAGGAGGCTGAGATGCAGTTCCTGAGAAAAAGGACCAAGGTTAGGATTGGCTTGGCAAGAAACCCTGCAACACTCAATGACACAGAGAACAGCATCTTGATGGTGACATACGCAGGTGACATATGCCTTCTCCGGGCCGATGCAGAGGTGGACATCCCCTTCCTCCCTCTGCACCAAACAAAGCTCACTGGACCTAGCATAGATTCAATGCAGCTCCCCTACACAACAGATGCTCCATGCCTTCTTAGAGTGGTCGGGATTAGGGGATGGGGAATTGGAGAGGTCCTTGCTTATGTCCCCGTAGCTAGATGTGAAATGAGTGCTTCATCTGCTGAAACTTCCTGAGCCCCCAAGTGGCCCTCACGAAGATATCTTCATTTTGCTTCTGGCTACATAAACACAGCTGGATGCTTCTCCAATACCTCACACCAAATACTCTCACTAGGCATGGAATGGCCATGCGGGGTAGCTTCCACAACTCTATGAGAGGACCTGTGTCAGTGAATGGCCTGTTGTAGCCTCATTCCACCTGGAGCAACACTGGAGAATAGAGGGTTCTGTTGGGTCAGGCTTTCTGGCTTGCTGGCCTCTCATTCTCCCAGTGGCCAAACCAGTTGCCCTCCATCCCCCAGGGAGGCCCCCAGTCATGCAGAGCAGGAAAGGAGCACTCTCTTCTCTGGTTGCCCCCCTTCCATGGGATCCAGCCCTCTCCCCAGGATTGGGGAGCACCAGAGGATTGAGATGATGGCAAGAGACCACCTAATTGCCATGGCAGCCTTCTGCATGTAGAGAAGTCATAATTCTGAGAGTGCCTCTGCCCATGTGACCATAAGTGACTGGTGATCTGTGATCTATAGATAAATCCAACTGATTCAGTGATTCTCTTCTGATCAAGACTAAGAATAGGTTAGGATACAGGCTAGGATTTAGGCCTGCATGTGGCTAGAACAAGAAATTCCCAAGCATAGATGGACAGGTAACAGTGTGGAAAATAGGCACTCTCCACATAGAATCATAGAATCGCAGAGTTGGAGGAGACCACAAGGGCCACCCTGTCCAACCCCTTGCCATGCAGGAAATCTCTTTTTTTTTAAAAAAATTTTTTTATTAAATACCAGACATCAACAAGACAATACAAATAAAAACAAACACATACACATACATTATACAATATACATACATTAAA
>NW_024821795.1:0-1790 GCF_019175285.1 Sceloporus undulatus | reverse complement strand
GCTGGGGAAAAGGGAGAAAGAGAGAGAGGGCTAGAAAGGAAGAAGAGAAAAGGAAGGGAAGGGAAGAAGGAAAGTGGAATCAAGAAAGAAGGAAGGAGACAGCAGAGGAAAAAGAGAGAGGGAGAGAAGGAAGGGAAGGGAAGGGAAGGGAAGGGAGGAAGGGCTTTCGGGTGGCCCTAAGTCGGGAAGGGCTGTGAAAGGCCAGCCTTCAAGGCGCTAGTCCTCACCCTTTCCTCCCTCCCTCGGCTTCCAGGGCTCTCTTACCACGTAGGAGGAGAAGGCGGCTGCTGCTGCTGCGGCGGCGGGGTCTGCCCCGTACTGGAGGTGGGAGTTGTATCCCGGGGAAGCGGCGCTGAAGGCGGTGGATCCGGCGTAGGGCGAGAAAGCCGAGCCGGAGGGGGAGCGTCCCAGCTCATCGGTCCGGGGTCCGGAGAGGACGCTGGGGCTGTAGGCCGGACAGGAGTAGAGGGCCAGGGAAGCCGAGGGCTGGTAGAGGTAGCCCTGAGGGTACGACATGGCACTCGAGCCAGGGCAGCAGCCCGCATCAAGCAGCAGCGGGCCAGGCCAGGGCCAGGGCCCCCGGATCTGACGCCCTCCGGCCCGCTCTCCTCCTCCTTCCTCCTCCTCCTCTTCTTCCTTCTTGTCTTCTTCTTCTCCTTCTCCCTCCTCTGCCCCCCTCCCTCCCTCCCTCCCTCTCTCTCGGGGATCTTCCTCCTCTTCTTCCTCCTCTTCTGCTGCTGCTGCTTCTTCTTCTACTGCTTCTTGCTCTGCTTCCTCGGCGGCCGACGAAGGGCGCAGTCCTGGCCTCCTCCTCCTCCTCCTCCTCCGGCCGAAAAGGCGAAGTTGGAGCGCGAGGCTTCTGACGCGCTTCGGGCGAAGGAGCAGCAAGACCCGCCTTCCCAGGAAAAGAGAGAGAGAGAGAGAGAGAGAGAGGGAAGGAGGGAGGGAGGGAGGGGGCTCCTGATGGGCTCGCCACAAGCCAACCAGCTCCCTCGCTCTCCCCCCAGCTGTCTCCTGCCCTCTTTCTTTCTTTCTTTCTTTCTTTCTTTACTTCTTTCGCCCCTTTCCCTTTCTCTCTCTTTTCCCCAGCTGTCCCCTTCCCACTTTTTCTCCTTCCTTTCTTCCTTTCTGCCTGCCTGCCTTCTTTCTTTCTTTCCTTCTTTCTTCACTCTTTCTCTCTCCCTCTTTCCCTCAGCTGTCTCTTTCTTTCCTTCCTTCCTTCCTTCCTTCCTTCCTTCCTTCTTCCCCCTCTCTCTTTCCCTCTTTCTCCCAGCTGTCTCCTTCCCACTTTCTTTTCTTCCCGCTTTCTTTCTTTCCTCCACTCTCTTTTTCTCGCTCTCTTTCCCCCAGCTGTCTCCTTCCCTCTTTCTTGTTTCTGCTTCCCTTCTCCCCTTCCTTTTCTTTTTCTCTTTCTTCCTTACTTTCTATCCCTCTCTCTTTCCCTCGCTTTTCCCAGCTGCTTCCTGCCCTTCCTTCTTTCTTTCCTTCCCCTCTCTCTCTGACTCCCCTTTCCTCAGCTGTCTTTTTGTTTGTTTCCTTCCTTCTTCTCTCTCTCTCTTTTCCGTCAGCTGTCTCTTTCTTTCTTCTTTCCTCTCTTCTCTTCTCTTCCTTCCTTCCTCTCTCTCTCTCTCGCTCTCTTTCCCCCAGCTGTCTCTTTCTTTCTTTCTTTCTTTCTTTCTTTCTTTTGCTCTTCCTTCCTTGCTTGCTTCCTTTCTCTCTCTCTCTTTCCCTCAGCTGTCTCCTTCCTTCCTTCCTTCCTTCCTTCCTTCCTTCCTTCCTTCCTTCCTCCC
>NW_024821794.1:0-1790 GCF_019175285.1 Sceloporus undulatus | reverse complement strand
TAGGTTATTCTGATGAATCTGTGTAGACTCTTAATAAGGTCTTTGGTGTGATTTTATTAGATTTTATTCCTCTGGGGGAAACTCAGGAGCTTAAGGTTAAAAGGAAAGAATGTGTTGGTAGCATTTAAAAATAACATCTGAAACAATGTTTTGTTCTCTTTCTCTCCTGGCCCCGCATCCCAAATAACATAACCAGGTAAATGCTTGGCCTAAATCCAATTGCTAATCTCAACAACAGTAGATCCATTAAATCAATGGAACTTACAAATGTGTTGACTTGGCAATTTACAACTGATTTAGTGGGTCTAGTGTAGGTTGGGTTTTGGTCTTTATTTTGTAATTATTTGGTCTTTAAATTATTTTCTCTGCTTTTCTATCAGTTAGATGTCATATATTTCCATGAGAATATATTCCAAGTATTCTTAGTTTGGCCTAGAAATACAACATACTTGTTTTCCAGTATACTGAGAGCCACTACAGTGTAGATGTTAAGGTGCTGGATTTGGTTTAGGAGATCCAACTTGAAGTATCTACTCAGCCATGAAAAACATAGGATGACCTTGGGCTTGTCATTTTCTTTCAGCCAAATTTAACTCACGGAGTTGTTGTGGTAATAAAGGGTGCATCTACACTGTAGAAGTAATGCCATTTGACACCACTTTTAAGTGCTGTAGCGCCATCCTATGGAATCTTGGGATTTGTAGTTTTACAAGGTCTTAATCCTTCTCTGCCAAAGAAGGTTGGTGTCACACAAAGCTACATATACCAGGATTCTATTGGAGGGAGCCATGGCAGTTAAAATGGTGCCAAACTGCATTATTTTTACAGTGTAAATGCACCCAAAGAGAGGAGGAGGAGGTTGAGTTCATTGAGTTCAATGAACAAAAGCCAGGATTTAAAAATAATAAATAATAATATGTGTGTTTGCAGAATAAAGATGCAAATATGTAGAATACTGACATAAACGGAATCACTGTCTAGCACAGGGAAGCAAGAAATGCCTTTGAGAGGTATGTGTGAAAAAGTGAAGTTTTAGCAGGACTCCACATGATCTCTCCTTGACTTTACCTAAATCTCAAGTAAAATGCACACACTCTTTAACCTTCAGACACTTCTCTTTGTGATTGGACAACATGGGCTCAGCTATTAGCCTCTAGAAATTATTGTTCCACATTAAGAATGTAAGAGTTCTCCAGGAGTGACTCAAGAGACTAAATGCGTAGCCCACTATCCAGTTGCTCATAGTGGCCAGGCAGATTTGTGTTCTCGCTTCCCAGGTTCCTACCCCCAAGAATATGTACTTCTGTGGGACTCCACATCTCTCTTTTATACTGGTGTACTGCTCTACCTACATAGTACCTGTATATCAGAAATAAAAATAGAAATAATTATGACATTTCCTCTGAATACACAGTCCCATACTGAAAGAAAGGCTGCATATTTATTCAGTTAATTCATTGAATATATAGTTGTCATAGCTGGTAGTCATTAATAGACCTACCCTCTATGAATGAATCCAATAATTTTCAAAAACCATCTAATTAATGGCTATAACAACATCTCATGTCAACAGATTCCATAAATTAATCATAAGAATATGCTAGAAGACATTTTCATGTATTTTTGAATTCATTTTTCTCGAATACAAAGAGAATTATATTCCTTTGAGGAATGCTTTCCCAAGGATGTCTGTATTATGCTCCCCTTCATAGTACTGGTAAATGTGGGGAAAAGGGGGACTTCCATTTTAAAGACAGGAAAAGAGAGAATTAGAGATACATGAAAACCAC
>NW_024821793.1:0-358 GCF_019175285.1 Sceloporus undulatus | reverse complement strand
GGGGGAAGAGCCCCCATTTTGGAGCCAAGGATGGGGTCTGGAGGGTCCTCTGTAGGGAGGCAGCTTTGGGGGCTGGAAGCAAGGAAGCCCCCCTCCTCCTCCCCTCTTCTCCGGCTGCCAGGCCTCCTCTCCTCTCTTATGAGTCTCTGTGGGGCCATGAGATTTTGGGGAAGGATCAAAGAGAATCAAAGGGAGGCTGGGACCAAACAACCCCAGAATATGATCAAGATTGCAAGGTCCTTTCTGAGGAAGGAGAGGCAAACTAGACTTTGGACTGTATTAAGGTTTTACAGCAGTAAAATTACATTCACTGCCAACACTAAAGACATTGTATGCATGGACGTTTATCACCCATATG
>NW_024821792.1:0-1790 GCF_019175285.1 Sceloporus undulatus | reverse complement strand
GTCAATCTTGAGTTACCACCAAAGAACTGTACAACAGGCTCTCTCTCCTTCACAAACACATAAATTTCACTTCTAGATTTTAGATTCCCACTCCACCTCTAACTTGCTTAAAATAAGATCAATACTGCTGAGAAGCATTTCTGGTTTGAAAATATTTCTCCCCTCTCTTCTGTTTTGATTTGTTTTGTTTGTTTTTGTGATTTGCAGGAACCGTATATTTTAGGATTTAGTTGTATTGGTTTTCTTCCTCTCTCTCCTTTGATCTACTGATCCTCGGTGTGTGTATGTGTGCATGCACATCTGCTAGGGCTGCAAAGTGTCATAGGAAGAAACTAACATGTAGAGGTCCAGAACTTGGAGACCTTTACTGATGATTTAATTTGAGAGCTTCTTCTGCATTGCAAAGCAATATTCCATTAACCTTAACAATGCAGGCTTCTCTGCTGTAAGCAGTATTTGTTCTTCTTCAGTAATAACTTTTGTCCTCTTGTTAGTTAACCACACCCTTTTGGCCACATTGATGTTGCTTGGCCACACATGCTCTGCTCTGCATCTGTGAATTTGCTGTCTTTATGTGGAATGGATATGAGGCAGGGGATGCTGAACTTTGCCTCAGGCAGCTGAACATCTTCTGCCAGCCCTGGCCATAATGGAGAGAGTGTGGCTTACAAAATGATACTCGTTATGAGGATATAGATGCACATTACAAGCCTAGATCATTTTACTGCCTGGGGCAGAGCAGCAAAATGCACCTCCTCCCTCGACGTCAAGATATATATACTACCCAAGGCTTGTAAAGTTATTTGGGCACCTGAGGAAGAAAATCCCACAAGCCTCTGTCCTTTTTTTGTCCATAAACATACCTTAATAATAAACTGCTAGGGCAGGCAGGGCTTGGGTGGAGGGCTGGAACAGCTTCTAGGTCAGCTGGTAGAAATGAATATCAGGGCAAGATGTCCAGAATTTGGTTAAAACCAGGGAGGGAATATGGCAGCTCAGAGCTAGAGTGTTTTCCAGCAGCCACTAAATCTCCTCCTTCAGTGCTACTCACCCCGGGACTTGTCTCCCCAATGCTAGAGAAGTGCAGCAAATTCATAAAACTTTGGCTAGCAACCAGGAACTTGGTCATTTTCACTAAAAATAGGCAGAGGAATAATAATGATGTTAGATAAATATCCAGCACTGTATTCTCAGCTCATGTCTGTAAACAAAATGGTAGGCCCAAGTCTTTGAGATTTCTGGAGGCAGAATCAGGCTATCATCTTCAAAGTGTGTGTGTGTGTATGTGTGTGTGTGTGGCATTGTGGAAGACAGATGGGCTTTGAGCTGCTGCCTTGATTATTACACTTTTTAGACCTAAAGGCACCATATCTCATCTGATCTTGGAAGCTACGCAAGGTCAGCCCTGGTTGGTACTTGGATGGGAGATTGCCAATAGATACAAAGTGATGTAGAATATATTTCAGAGGAAGGAATTGGCAAAACTGCCTCTGAATATTCCTTGCCTAAGAAATCCTTATGAAATTCATGGGGTCACCATAAGTCAACAGGTAGCTTGAAGGCACGTGCGCGCGCGCGCACACACACACACACACACAATAATATATTATTAGGACCACCAGTTCTTCTATTTGCATAAATACATATTGATTGGTAAATGTGACTCACAGTAAAGCTTAATTGTAGCCAGTAAGATATGAATCAGAATTCAAAAATGGAGTGGACTGAGAAATGTTATTACAGTAACTGGTTTATGTAATTTCTTTTTAAAAATAAATAAAAAAAGATTT
>NW_024821791.1:0-1790 GCF_019175285.1 Sceloporus undulatus | reverse complement strand
CCTTGCTTTTGGATTTGTCTGCATAAATGGAACCTCAAATATATTGTGCATGTTTGTGGTCTGGGCATTCACTACCTTTGGCATCTTCTGGGATGCTCCTTTGTGGTCCCAGAAGCCTCACAATAGTCTCTGAAATCACTCTATTGGTTGATTTTACACCCCCAAACTGTACAAGCCATCTCCCAAACCATGGAGCTGTCAAAGGACCCCCAGCTTTCCTCAAGACTTAATATTAAACATTAAATATTTTGGTTGCACTGGTGCATATAGTGAAAGCCAGTGAGCCAGTGGAAAGGTACCAGTAACAAAGATGCAAATGCATCTTTTATATTTTAATATTTAAGTTTATTTTATATTTAAATAAATAATTTTATTTGTTTTTTATTTAAATAATTTTTGTTTAAATTTATTTTATATTTAAATAAATTTTATTTATTTATTTATTTAAATAATTTTATATTTAAATAATTCAGTAGGCCCATTCAAAACCTCAGTAATTTTAGATGGTCATTTATAGGGAGTATAGGTTATAATATAATATAATATAATATAATATAATCAAAACTAGTAAAGTAACCATGTTATATTTATCCCTGAAGAATATTTGAACTATTTTGATCTTTCAAAAAGTTGGTAATATGTCAGAATATCTTTTCTTTTCTTTTCTTTTCTTTTCTTTTCTTTTCTTTTTCTTTCTTTCTTTTTTTTTTTTTGCAATAAAGAAATGTCTTTGAAAGTTTCATAATAGTTATGTAGATTGTCCTGTCTCCTCCATTTGGGAAATGCTTCATTTTTATAATGATGATGATGATGATGATGATGATATTTTTCTCTCTGCTTTTAAAGAAATATCTCTCAGAAAGGAAGGATGGAAGAAGATATTAATGAGAAAATGTTGTCAACCATCGAGGGACTTAGTTCAGCCAAGTAATAACACCATTTCTGGTTTCTTGTTCTTGGGAGAATTGCATTGCTTCCTTCACAGAAAGGGAAGGAGGGGGAAGGTAGAGTGCTTATATTATACGATGCATAATTATTAGAAGGGTCCCATAGGCCACAAAGTGCAAACCCCTATTCAATGCAAGAACTCCAACTAAAGCACCCCCAGTGCGTAGCTGTTCAACCTCTTTTTGATGAAATCTAGAGAAAGAGATGTGACTACCTCTCTAGGTAATTAGTTCTATTGCCAAATAGCTCTTACTATCTACGTAGAAAGAAGTCACACTTCTCCATCTCAAACATGTGTGTATGTATACTGGTTGCTTCTTTTCTTATTGCTGGGTGAACACAGCTCCAGTGGCTCATAATTTGAGCAAAGAGGGATGCCTTACTCCAAGCAATCAATCATTCACTCGCTGTGTTTATGTCCTGCCTTTTGCTCAAGAGTGGGACTGAAATATTATCTTATTTTGTGATAGATTATTTTATCTCCTTCTGTCCAGCTTGTTTCTTTCAACAATATTTGTTCTTCAATGCAGACCATGGTGCAGTGAGAAGGATGACTTCCATGGACTGTGCGGGTTTTTTGTCGACATGGGACTTGAAAAAGAGGTTCGTAAGAGAAGAATAGACCTTACAGGGATGGTTTTAAATAAGAAAATATTTCAGTGCTCAAAGGCCTGTTACAGATGGCCAAAATATAGCTGCTTTGGATCTCTTTGGAGGTATGCTATTTAAATGATGCATGGGTCCTAAGAGTCCGGAGGTCGCGCCAAAGCCACACTCCATTCCTAAGTACTGGAGTGCAGCTTTGGTGCAGCTTCCAGATTCTTAGGATGCATGCATCATTT
>NW_024821790.1:0-1790 GCF_019175285.1 Sceloporus undulatus | reverse complement strand
GCACACGCAAACTACTGTACCCTTCCTCGCTTGTGTGATCTTCATTGGCCATCTTGATCCCCTTCTGGTGTTGCTTGTCCACATGTGTCTTCTTTTCCCCATCTGAGAAATGCTGGGGGCTATAGAAGAATATCTCTGGACCTAAATTGAGGGTGGGCCCAGTGGCCCTTAAGCCCAGAGTACTCCCAAGAACTGTTTTTTAAAAATGACATTTGCCTCTGAAATTAGGTAAGATATGGCTAAATGCACTATAATTCATTGGTGACTCAATGTACTACTATACATGTTGGGATAGTCAGTATCCTAATCAATCAGTAATATCTCAGACATGGCCTAAATTATATTCTTTATTATATTGTATATTATACTGAAAGGATTCAAGACAAACTGGATCTCAAAGGCTGTAGCTTTTTTCTTGCTTACAGAATTTAAAGTTTATTTCCTGGACTGAATTCTGAAGTATTGAAATATTATTTGCAATGCACCATGTGTTTTCCTCCGCTTTTGTTTAGTCACTCTCTGGATGAGGGCTATTTTCTATTGTAGGTGACCTTTGCAGATGTGGCAGTATATTTCTCCAAAGATGAATGGAAACTTTTGACGAAGAAGCAGAAACTTATGTACAGTTCTGTTATGATGGAGAATTATGACAATGTAGCCTTTGTGGGTAAGGAACCTGAATCCATTGCCCTTCCTGTGAAGACTGAGGGCCCTTTCATAATTCACTGTCAGAGTGCTATGATTCCACTTTAGAATTATAGAATCAAAGGACCATCCGGTTCAATCTTGTGCCATGCAGGAATAGATATTCAAAGCACCCCCGAGAGATGGCTATCCAGCCTCTGTTTAAAGACCTCCAAAGAAAGAGACTCCACCAAACTCTGAGGGAGTATATTCCACTGTTGAAGAGCTCTTACTGTCAGGAAGTTCCTCCTAAAGTTTAAGTGGAATCTCTTGTCCCTGTGGCTTACATCCATTGTTCCATGTCCTTTTCTCTGGAGTAGCAGAAAGCAAGCCTGCTCCATCCTGAATATGACATCTCTTCAAATATTTGAACAGGGCTGCCATATCCACTCTTAACCTTCTCTTCTCCAAGCTAAACATATCCAGCTCCCTAAGTTGTTCCCCAGAGAGCATGGTTTCCAGATTGTTCAACATTTTGGTTTCTTTCTTCTGGACATGCTCCAGCTTCTAAACATCTGTTTGAACTGTGGTGCCCAGAACTGGACACAGGATTATTGCAAGTGAGCCCTGACCAAAACAGAATAGAGTGGCACTATTACTTCCCTTGATCTTGACACTATACTCCTATTGATACAGACTAGGATCACATTGGCCTTTTTAGCTGCTGCATCACACTGTAGGCACACGTTCAACTTGTGCTCGACTACAATTCCTAGTTCCCTTTCACACGTAATTTAATTGTCATAACAACTTCCTGTGGAATCTTGGAATTTCTAGTTTTAGTGAGGGACTATTGTTCTCCACTTTGTAAGGATTCTAAATATCAAACCCTAAACTGCCAATTCTGGAATTTTGTGGGAAGGAGCCATGGAGATTAATGCTTTTTGCGTCCAAATGGTCCTTATGCCATTTCTGAGCAAGTTTCCTGGCTTTTGTAGCCCCTCTTCCAGCCTTTTTTGGCTCTGAAGAGGCTGTTTTAATGTTCATCCCTGGCACTTGACCCTCACTAATATCAAAAACCAGGTACCAGACCCCTTGTTCTGCCTTTCCTAATGCATTAGTTGTATATTGATTGCCCTGCCTTTCTCAAGAAATGAGCCTCAAAG
>NW_024821789.1:0-1790 GCF_019175285.1 Sceloporus undulatus | reverse complement strand
ATGGCTCCTTTCCATAAAATCCTAGAACTGGCAGTTTAGGATGGGGTTTTTAGAATCCTTAGAAACTGGGGAGCAATAGTGCCTTAGTGAACTACAGATTCAAATATTCTATAGGATGTTGCTGTCACAATTAAACTAGGTTTGAAAGGGATCTAGGACTCCTAGTAGACCGCAAGTTGAACATGGGACAACAGTGTGATGCGGCAGCTAAAAAGGCCCATGTGATTCTAGGCTGCATCAATACAAGAATAGTTTCTAGATCAAGGGAAGTAATAGTGCCACTCTATTCTGCTTTGGTCAAGCCTCACTTGGAATAATCCTGTGTCCAGTTCTGGGCCCCACAATTCAAAAAGGATGTTGACAAATTGGAGCATTTCCAAAGGAGGGGAACCGAGGTGGTGAAGGGTCTGGAAACCATCAAGCTCTATGAGGAGCAGCTTAGAGATCTGGTTATGTTTAGCCTGAAGAAAAGAAGATAAAGAGTGGATATGATACCCATGTTTAAATATTTGAACGGGTGTCATGTTGCACGAGGAGTAGGCTTGCTTTTTGCTGCTACAGAGAAAAGGAGACACCACAATGGATGCAAGCCACAGGGAAAGAGGGTCCACCTAAACATTAGCAGGAATTTTGTGACAGTAAGAGCTCTTTGACAGTGGAATATACTCCCTTAGAGTTTGGTGGAGTCCTCTTCTTTGGAGGTCTTTAAAGAGAGGCTTGAAATGTGTATTCCTGCATGGCAGAAGGGGGTTGAACTGGATGGCCCTTGTGGTCTATTCCAACACTATGATTCTGTAATTCTAGTGAAATCATAGCACCACGATAATTTAACACAAAAGGGACCTCAGTCTTCATAGAAAGAGCAATGGATTCAGGTTCCTTACCTACAGAAGCCACATTCTCATAATTGTCTATCATTACATAATTGTACAAAAGTTTCTGTTTCTTCGTCAACAGATTCCATTCTTCTTCAGAGAAATATACTGCCACATCTGGAAAGGTCACCTGAAATAGAAAATAGCCCTCATCCAGAGAGTGACTAAGAAAAAGGGGAGGAAAGCACATAGTGCATCCAAATATTATTTCATCACTTCACAATTCAGTCCAGGAAATAAACTTTTAATTCTGTTAGCAAGCAAAAAGCTACTGCCTTTGAGATCAGTTTGTCCTTTGTCCTTTGTTATATACAATATAATAAAAAAATATAATTTAGGCCATTGGCTGGGATACAGTTCTGGGGAGCACTCTGGACTTGAGGGCACTGGGCCCACACTCAGTTTAGAGCCAGAGGTGGTCTCCCATATCCCCAACATTTCACAGACAGGAAAAGCAAGGCACATGTGGACAAGCAACACTAGAAGGTGGTGAGGATGGCCAAGGTTGTTTATGAGGAAGTTCACACAAGGTAGGAAGGGCACAGCAGTTTGCTTTTGCGTCAGCCTCCTAGCAAGGGAAGACCCTGGCAACTTATCTCTCCTCTCTCCCTTTTTGAGTTCATGGGGTGCAAACTCCATGGAAGTCACTTTGCAGCAACTGAAGACAGCTGAGGAGAAGGGGGAAAGTGGGAGGAGAGAAACCGGGACATTTTTGAAAGCCCCTGAAAAAGTAGGTTGACAGAGGATTAACCAGGACTTTCTCTGCCAAATTGGAACAATGTGTTCTCCACTCACTTTCATCAGCTGCCCCAGCAGTGACACAAATGAAACTAATAATCAGGATGGCTACTCACCAAAGAGTTGTACCTGGATAGCCTCTTTCTCTTGGAGACCAACTCGCTCCGCTTGGCCTCT
>NW_024821788.1:1403-1790 GCF_019175285.1 Sceloporus undulatus | reverse complement strand
CAAAATGTTTGCCAGAACACAAAATGGCTGCCTCTGCCTCAGCGCTTGGCAGTTGACATTTGAGGCCTTCTAGGGAGAGAGAGGGAGAGACTGAGGGGAAGAGAGGAAGGGGGTCCTGGAGGGAGGGGGCCCTGGGAGATATAGGGCATTCCTGAAATATTCGGTGTTCACTTCTTAACAAAGGGGTTTCTGGCCTCATAAAGGATTTGGGGCAAACTGGATCTGAAAGGCAGTAGTAGACTTTTCTCTTGCCAATGGGATTTACAGTGTATTTCCTGGACTTGATCTCCCAGCATCCACATGGCCAGAAAGAGGAGAGGTCCTGCCCTGCAGTAAGGCCTCTCCAATCCCTCTGAACTGAGGACTACAACTCCCATGTCTTCTTCA
>NW_024821788.1:0-1303 GCF_019175285.1 Sceloporus undulatus | reverse complement strand
TCAGGCCTCATAAAGGATTTGGGGCAAACTGGATCTGAAAGGCAGTAGTAGACTTTTCTCTTGCCAATGGGATTTACAGTGTATTTCCTGGACTTGATCTCCCAGCATCCACATGGCCAGAAAGAGGAGAGGTCCTGCCCTGCAGTAAGGCCTCTCCAATCCCTCTGAACTGAGGACTACAACTCCCATGTCTTCTTCACCAATAGGGTTGCCATAATTGTCCACTATTTCCAGGGACAAAATGTAGGAGAAATTCGAGACCAACTGCAGGACAAAACTCAGCCCAAAATGTAGGACATTTAAGGTCCTCCATTTTTCTTAAATGCCTACATTTTTTGACTGAGTTTTGTCCTACAGTTATCCTACAGTTTGGTCTCAAATTTGTTCCACATTTTGTCCCTGGTAATAGTGGACAATTATGGAAACCATATTCACCAGACATATGGTCAGTAGCTTTCTTTCTTTCTTTCTCGATATCTGGGTTTTGCGGTGTGATTAAGCCCTGTTAGTGGTGTGCCTCCAAGTTGTTTCTGACTTATGGCAACAGTACAGGAAGCCCTTTGCAGGCTTTTCTTGCCAAGATTTGTCCAGAAGTGGTTTTGCAAGTGTCTGCTTAGGAGGCTGAGAGAGTGCGACTTGCCTAAGGTTACTCAGTGGGTTTCCGTGGCCAAGAGGGCATTCGAACCATGGGCTAATGCTACAACCACTAAACCAAGCTGGCTCTTTCTTGAGGCTTTGTGTTTTTTTGTGGAGTGGCTCCAAGTCATTGCCGACTTCTGGGGAGCCTCTCCTGGGGTTTCCTTGGCAAGAGTTGTTCAGAGGAGGTTTGCCATTGCCTTCCCTGAGGCTGAGAGAGTGTGGCTTCTTGCCCAAGGGACCCAGCTGGTTTCATGGAGGAGTGGGGCACTGGACCCTGGCCTCCAGAGTTGTAACCCAACACACAAACCATTGCACCACACTGCCTCCCATTCCCATGTACAACCTGAGAAATAATAGCAGACTTTTTCTGTTCTTCATGTGTGACTTCAAGTCGTTTCCAACTTATGGCAACCCTAAGGCATCTTTATCATGGTGTTTCCTTGGCAGGTTTCTTCAGAGAGGGGTTGCCATAGCCATCCTCTGAGGCTGAGAGAGTGTGATTTGCAATGGGTCACCTAAGTCCAAAACACACTGCAGCAATAATCCAATCTGAGACCACTTTAACTGCCCTGGCTCAGTGCTAGGGAATTCTGGGAAATGCCATTTTGTGAGACATTGAGTCTTCTCTGTCAGAGAGCTCTGGTGCCACAACAAACTCCAATTC
>NW_024821787.1:0-1790 GCF_019175285.1 Sceloporus undulatus | reverse complement strand
CATGGTAGAAGGGGGGTTGGATGACCCCTGGCAATCCCTTTGAATGCTAGGGTTTATCCATGGCAGAATTCCTGCCATTGCATCCCACTCCGCTCCTTCTTGAGGATTCCTGCTTGGCAGAAGAGCATTGCCATTTGGCACACCACCCTCCCCTTCTCATCTGTGAGGGTCACACTGTCTCAGCATCAGGGGCAGCCCATGGCAAAACTCCTCTTTATGCCGAGAAAACCCTCGGTTTGTCCCATCTTCCAGTGCCATCCTGATGTTGAACAGGGGTCAGACTACATGTCCACTAGGATCCCATGTATTCCTGTATATTACTTCATAGCAGAAAGGGGTTGGACTGGATGGTCCTTGACAGTCCCCTCAACTCTATCATTTCTTGCTGGGGCCTCAATCACAGTTTATTTCTTGAGACTGGGCTTTTTTTCCCTTTTGTGTGTGTACCTTAAGGATTTTCAAGCAAAGGAATGTTCTTTAAGCATATGCTAAACTTCCTTTTGGCATGGTAATTGAACTTGAAATATAAAGTAATAAGCGTAAATGTTCAAATTGTCTTTAATTTTATTGTCATTCGGGAAATCTGTGCAAAATATTTTGCTAGGTGCTGAAAGAGAGAGAAGAAATCATTTTTTGAAAGTGGGACGTGTGAAACGAATATTTTTTTTTAAAAAAACTCATCAAGTTCTCAATAAACGAGAAGAAAAACATGGGTTTCTCAAATCAAAGAGGGAAGAAGGAACGGTGATGTATTAATTTTATGAGTCAAACAAGAGCCCGCCTTTGAACTTTGCTTTTTCCTTGTCTTAGGATAAGACACACCTGCTGTAGCCTGTAGCATCAGTCTTGAGAGGCGGATCTCTTATAGCATCTTCTAAGAGGTAAGAAGGAATTGTAATGCATTAACATGAGGAGTCACACAAGGTCCACCCTTAACTATTCTTTTGCCCAGTCTTAGGATAAGACGTACCTGGTGTAGCCTGGAGAATCAGCATGGAGACATCTCTTGAGCACCTTCTAAGTTGGAAGAAGGAACGGTAAAGCATTAATATGAGGAGTCAAACAAGGGCCACCGTTGACTATTCTTTTGCCCAGTCTTAGGATAAGACGTACCTGGTGTAGCCTGGAGCATCAGCATGGAGAGATCTCTTGTAGCACCTTTTAAGAGGGAAGAAGGAACGGTAATGCATTAATATGAGGAGTCACACAAGGCCCACCCTTAACTATTCTTTTGCTCAGTCTTAGGATAAGACGTAACTGATGTAGCCTGGAGCATCAGCATGGAGAGATCTCTTGTAGCACCTTATAAGAGGGAATAAGGAATGGTAATGCTTTAATATGAGGAATCACACAAGGGCCACCCTTAACTATTCTTTTGCCCAGTCTTAGGATAAGACGTACCTGGTGTAGCCTGCAGCATCAGCATGGAGAGATCTCTTGTAGGACCTTTTGAGAGGGAATAAGGAACGGTAATGCTTTAATATGAGGAGTCAAACAAGGGCCATCCCTAACTATTCTTTTGCCTAGTCTTAGGATAAGACGTACCTGGTGTAGCCTGGAGAATCAGCATGGAGAGATCTCTTTTAGCACCTTTTAAGAGGGAAGAAGGAACGGTAATGCTTTAATATGAGGAGTCAAACATAGGCCACCCTTGACTATTCTTTTGCCCAGTCTTAGGATAAGACGTACCTGGTGTAGCCTGGAGAATCAGCAAGGAGACTTCTCTTCTAGCACCTTTTAAGTGGGAAGAAGGAACAGTAATGCATTAATATGAGGAGTCAAACAAGGGC
>NW_024821786.1:0-1790 GCF_019175285.1 Sceloporus undulatus | reverse complement strand
TGACAAATTCTTCTGTAAAGGAGGACAATGACAGACAAGACTAAATCTCAGTGTTAAGAGAGGAAAGTCTTGTCCCAAGATTTAGCCCCACGTTCACCCCTTCCTATTTGAGATTAACTTAATAAAGTTGGTGAGAGTGACCTGAGCATGACGCTGTTCTGGATGCCCCCAAATCCATATAATGATTGTATCCTTACTCATAGGAGCTACCAAAGAAGCAATTGAAGGGGAACTGCCATGAGGAAATCAGTAGAAGCAGATAGTCAGGCCGTTGAAAAATATTCCATTAAATATATGTAAAACTATTTTAATTGAAAAGTGGCATCATTTCCTGTGAGACTGCCATTGAGTGTTGAGTCAGAGCACATGGCATGATGCAAGCTAACTGCAGAGGATGCTTCATGCTGTGTGGCACCAGGAGATGACTCACAACCAATACAGTATACAGCTCACATGCGGATTGATGTGGGTTGGAGTTGTGTGCACAAGAGATTGTGAAGCTGATGGAAGTCAGAGAGGAAAACTGGTAAATATTTGTTTTCTATTGCAACGCAAGATAAAGAACCTCCAAGGACTTGGAGGAAATCAACTGTGTCTCTGAGTTATTTTTAAGTGTGGAAAGTGGTTAGTGCATTGCCAATACAAATCTGGAGATTTGCTTCTGTACTCTGTTATTGTTGAGCTCTGGGAGTGTTGCCTTCAGAGTGTGCTATACATTGGCTTGTGAATGGGACCAGAATTCAGAGCCATGAAGGACCTAACAGCGGGTGTGACAATCTTTTTTCGTTGAAGTATTTCTACCAAGCACCCATTACATTTATTTCAGTTTCAGACAATACTTTCCCCACCCAGGAATCATTCTAAAATATTTTAAACCTCTTCGAATGCTCTGTTTCTGCCCCCAAGCAACAATTTCAGTATAAATATCAGCCCCAACTGGCTGTTCTTCAGTGTCAGTCCAGTTGCAACAGACAGTCCATTAGTGTACATTGCTAAACACCTCACTACACTCGCCAGCCCCAGTTGCCATTGGAGTTACTTACTTCTCTCCCCTTCCTGGACCCTCAGCAATTGGGATCAAGATCCATCTAGGTAATGTATTACCATTAGCAAAGCTTTACACTATTCACCACTCCCACCTTTGGTCCCCAATTGTTGTGTGTGTGCGTGAACACTTATATGTGTATATGTGTGTGTATGCATATATTTTGCTTTTCCCCTAAATAAAACACAAAAACCTATTTGAAATGCCTCTGGAGTTCTGTGTGCTTTCAGGCCTGGCATAGTTGGAATGAATCCTGAGGTCACTGTTGCCTCAATCTCTCCTTTCAGCTAAGTATGAAATTCCCCTAAAAGCATAGCACTTGTGGGTGTCCTCCCCAGACTCCAGCATTTCTAGTGACAAAAGGCCTCTGGAATCAACCATGGAGCTAAGAAAGCTCAGGTTGGAAAAGAAGCATGAGAGAAAAAGCAATTTTTGTGTTATCCTTTCCTCTCTTCATAGACATTGCTCATAATTGCTAAATAGAACCCTTAATATATATGAAAACAAGGGCATGATTTGAAGTTCAGTTCTTAGGTTTAGTGCTCTACATGGGGCTACCTTTGTTCCAAGTTCAGAAGCTTCAGTTAGTTCAAAACGTGGCACCAAATTGGTCACCGGAACATCTAGGTCAGACCATATAACACCAGTATCCCTACATTGGCTGCCAATTAGCTTCCGGGCACAATACTAAGTGTTGGTTATTACCTTTACAACTTCTCACAGAGCGTACACAGCCATGGCCCCC
>NW_024821785.1:0-1791 GCF_019175285.1 Sceloporus undulatus | reverse complement strand
CTCCCATTTGCTCTGATAGACATGAAGTTCAAAGTAACAGCCATCAAAGGAGAGCAACCCACAAACAACTCAGTAGATCTAACAGCCATAGAGAACCAAAGCAGGCATAACACAAAAGGAAAGGCACGAAGGAAAGGGTGGGGGGGGGGGCTACAATCAACAGTTCTGTTCCTCTCCATTCCAGTACTATGAAAGGTATCTTAGTTCTGGAGATGAGATTTCCCCATCAACTGCTGAAAATGAACATCTTGCAGGTGAGCCAATGGAACATATAAAAGCTCCCAATCATTCGGTAGATAGAACTGAAAACTCCTAAGTAGACACTACCTGCATCAGAGCGTTTCTGCCAAATGAGGCCTCTGCAGAGAAGAAAACATCCAAATAGCAGCAGACAGTAAAGAACAAATGCCAGCCCTGCACATTTCTGCTAGGGGAGCATTCATAGCAGATATAGCAGCATTACAAGTAGAATGAGCAACAACCAAACTAGGCAAAGCAACCTCTGTGACTGAGTAGCATATACTGTAGTGATACAGGCCTTAATCCAGCTAGCCAAGATGGAAGGTAATAGCTTCTTGCCCATAGTAGTGGGTTGGAAAGAGTCAAACAGACTGTTGGAGACGCTGAAAGGATGAGTACATCTGAGGTGAATTTTAAGGGCTCTACATATGACCAGAGTATGGCTGAGTACATAAAAAAGGAAGAAGGATGATCTGTGACCTGTGAAAACTGAATATTTAGAATGTATAAATCCGGGTTTCTAATTATTCCTGTTTAAGATTTACTGAGGGCAGTCATTCACGCTTTTCTTCTGTATTTTCTATATTAGAATTTACTTTTTTTCCTGACAAGGTGTAGTCTGTTCGAAGTATTTGGCATTAACAGCATCACTGCATAATATGAAAGGTTAGAACTGAATGCTATGAATCTGGTTTGGAAAAACAACAAGAGACAAACCTACCCTGCCTGGTTGTTTTTTTTGTGTGTGTGTGTGTGTGTGTGTGTGTGTTTAATTTTTCACCATGGAAATTCTTCTCTGTATCGAAGTTACTCTCCACTGGCCATTCTGTTTCCTCCCCCTTTCCATTTATCAATCTGGGAGTTCTTCCTATTCAGCACTATGCTTTGTTGAAGTATAATTACTATATATGCTCTAAAATTAGTTTGTTTTATTCCTTAATTTAGATGAAATGGTTCAAAGTGAGAAAGAATGTGAATCTCTCCAACCTCCTAATGAATGGTATCTGAATTTTATTTCTCTGTTGTACATTTGGGGGGGGGGGCTAGGCAAGACTGAGAGACAATAGATAGATGCTTCATGTACATAAAATACTATACCTATAACTTGCTCTGTCTCAAGACTTGGGACAAATGCTTTTTCTGTTATTTTCCCCGCCATCCAAATTCCAATTCTATACTGTTCCAGAAATAGGTCCTTATGTGAGAATTGGCAAGTCTAACATAACAAAGACATTGGAGCTCATAGTTATGTCTGAGGGTGTTGCCCCTAAAACCCTACCTTTGGAGCCTGGCAGCATCCCAACTGATGCATTTCAAGGTGCTGGAGATCAGGGCACTGAGAAATGATGTGTGCAGTGTTCTCCCAGTCATGTACTAGAACAAATGTGCCAAAGAATAAGCAGCTAGAGAGACCTCACAGGTACCCTGCCACAACTGCTTGTATCAGAGCACTGCAGATTACCTTCCCTGTGCCCTAATGTCTAATGTCACACAAACACTCCAGTCATAATATGGATTTAGTCTCTGTTGTACAAAAAAATCTCACTTCCC
>NW_024821784.1:0-1791 GCF_019175285.1 Sceloporus undulatus | reverse complement strand
AATAATAATAATAATAATAATAATAATAATAATAATAATAATAATAAATTCCTCACCTCAGAATGCCAGAAAAAGATGTGATGCCATGCATTCTTTGCTTTCCCTAGGCTACCCCTGAATTCCTTAGAGACCATAGCAAAAGCATTCTGTGTATCAATTTGCCAACTTGCCAAATTGGAAAGAGAAGCATTGTAACATTCGCATTGTAGCATTCATTCGCAAAGGAAAAAAGCAGTGCTCTTTGCAGCATTTCCCCTTTGCTGGAAGCGGGGAAATGAAAGGGAAAGTGAACAAGCAGCTAGCCACATTCTATCTAATATATATCTATCTGAAGCAAAAAACCATGCGCATAGATTGCCAAAAATAATTAAAAACAAAAAGGAAAGGTCCCTGGTGTGAGAGGGAAGCTTGCTTTGTCCCTCTGACCTGCCCTGAATTGACTCTTCATCCTGCTTACGTTCTATCTATATTTCTATCCTATTGCAAAAATCATGCACATTTTTTGTCAAAAATAATTTATTTATTTTTTTAAAAAGGGAAAGCTTCCTGGTGTGAGCTCCGTTCGTGCCCTCCCTCTGACTTTCCCTGAATTGACCCTTCATCCTGCCTCTTCTTTCACCTCCTCCTGCTCCGTTATAGAATGCCCTGCATGGCCCCCTTCTTCCCCCCCCCCCCCGCTCCTTTATCCTCCTCCTTCTCCTCCGTCACTTTCTCAAGTTCCCCCTTCTGTCCTCCCTCTGACTGCCCTTTGCAGCCTCTGTCAGTCACCCCACTTCCCCCTTTTTGTCTCCTGTCACTCTTTGCCTCCTGTCACCCATTCCCCTTTTTGCATCCTTCCTCCGGCTCTCTCTTCCTCCTCCTCCTCCACCCCGATGAAGGGAGGGAATGCCCTGCCCACTACCCTCCCTCTGACCTAAATCTATCCCTTGAACTGGCCCCGATCATGATCGGGGGCAAGTTCATATTTGTGGAACCCGAGTTTTTTCAAAAGAGATGCCTTTTGCCCTAATTGCAAATGACCCGCACTAAGGGGCATTTGTCACAAAACGCTTGTGCATGCCTTGAAATGGATTGTGACAGATTTGGGGCGAATATGAACTTCACGTGCAAGGATTGATTCCTGATCCGGGTTAAAACGTAGTCTGAATGGCCCCACAGAGTGACGCATAAAAGACATGGTCCTAGGCAGAGGGTTTAAGTGCACCAAAGATGTGCACAGTACTGCAGCCTTGCCAAAACAATACACTAGAATATGAGTTTCATAAATTGCACCCGCAAAACAACTTCTGAGGAAGGGAGAATGTACAGTTTCAAAAACATATTTTAAAAAGTTTAAAGAAGTATGGGAAATAATTGCTTTTATTAATATTCCTTTCTGAACCAGCTGTGAAATGGTTTGTGCCACACTACTACGTAGGTAGTTCTTGAAGTACCCGTAAGGAATGTGTTGAGTGCAATATTGCTTAAGAAAAAAACTGAGGAGTCCTCCCCCAATAATATAGGTGAACCCATTTCATACTCCTCTGGAGAATAAAAAACGTATGTGGTACTTTGTATGGAGAGCCTGGATTGTGCTTGCCAGCAGAGTTCTGTGTGATGAGATGCCTTCATCTGGACATGAAGCATCAGTAACCTCCTTGTGCTTCCCTATTGCTCTGTCTCCAAATTAAAAAACCCCCTCAATAAAACCAAATCAAATATATTCTAAAAGCCAGGAACAACAGAAGGGTAAGTGACTGAGCTGAGTTTTCTTGGTGGCTCCTCCCAGACTCTGGAGCTTGCCTGCTGAGA
>NW_024821783.1:0-1791 GCF_019175285.1 Sceloporus undulatus | reverse complement strand
ATCTTTCCTCAGACTAGAGATGGCTGCTTCTAGGAAGTGAGAAGAAGACATTAAACTAAATTTTCATCCAACCCATCTCAAAACAGATGGTTTTGATAAAACCTCAGCATATCCTCAGTGAGGTAGAAATAAACATTTCATTAAAAATATAAGAACCTTGAAGTCATACATTCAAATATATGTTTTTTCTCTCACTATAGTATTTATGATACTTTTTCTATTTCACTTGTTCTGTGTGACTGGACACTCAACAATTTTCTCACTGTTATAGATGTCTGTGGATTTTCTGGGCTATGTGGCCATGTTTTGGAACAGTTTGTTCCTGACATTTTGCTTGCATCTGTGGCTGGCATCTTCAGAGGGTGGTGGCATGGAAGTGTATGGGTTATATATATACTTGTGTGACTCTTGGTTGGGAGGAAGTGATTTACATGTTAATCTCTGTGTTGGTCTGTTGTTGTTGCCATTCAACAATGGAATGGCAAAGCCTCAGGGTGGGAGGATAGGCGAGGTGGATGTGTGTCCATTTAATTAGCAATCCATTGTTTGCAGGGAAACCCCCCTGACCTTGGGTGGTGTTCGTTTTCATGTGTTGAGTCTTAATTTTGGTATTCATCAGCACTGGTAGCCAAATTTTGCTTACTTTCAGGAGATTATCACCCGGCCATATTTGCCCTGGCCGTGCATAGAACAGGATCAGGTCAGAATGGGGAAAAATGGGTGTTACCGCACAGTAAATTGCTGCTGCACTGTTACCTGACCATTACCCGTCCCCTGTACATGCTCTGTTGGCTGATTTTGGTGGTACTGTAGCATCATCAACACTTATAACTGAAATTGTTTAATTAGTTGGGTTACCACTGATAACAGCTTCACCTCACTGGCTGCAAAACTCTAGCTGGATACAAATGGACAAGCATAAGGCAAAGCACATTCAGTGCTTTGCAATGGAATGGGGGAATCATGACTTTTTTCAATGAGGAATTAAGCCTTTCAGTAAGAAAAAACTTGATCTATGAGTGAATCAAGGGTCCAAAGACTTTTTTTGAAATGTTTTGAAAAAAGAAATTAGTTATCTACAGATTCCAGAGTAACAGGGGAGGGAGGAAACTGGAAGGAAAACCCTGGGCTGTAGACTTGTATTTCTTGCCAAATTTCTTGAAGTGATTATTCTGGCCAGAGAAATCCATTTTTTAAAAAAGCCTCTGTGGCAGAAAACAGTATGGGGCAACCAATCAGCTCTAGTAATAATGCTTGTTGTTGATTTCTTTCCTCTTACTTCTCCTCCACTAGCTGAAGAAGTTGTATGTTGTCCACAAATGCTTATGCCGAAACAAACTGTTTAATCTTAAAGGTACCACAAGACTGCTGTCCAGTTTTGGACACCATAATTCAAGAAGGATGTTGAAATGCTGGAACATCTCAAGATAAAGGTGACCAAAATAGTGAAAGGTCTGGAAAACATGCCCTATGAGGAGTGGCTTAGGAAGCTGGGTATGTTCAGCCTGGAGAAGAGACAGTTAAGAGGTGACATGATAGCCATGTTTAAATATTTGAAATGATGTCATATTGAAGATGGAGCAACCTTGTTGTCTATACTCTAGGGCCAGGATATGGAGCAATGGGTTCGAATTACAGAAAAAGAGATTCCAACTAAGCACTAGGAAGAACTTCCTGACAGTAAGAGCTTTTCAATAGTGGAATACACTGCCTCATAGTGTGGTGGAATCCCTTTCTTTGGAAGCTTTAAAATAGAGGCTGGATGGCCTTCTTTTGGGGTTGCTTTGATTG
>NW_024821782.1:0-1791 GCF_019175285.1 Sceloporus undulatus | reverse complement strand
CACACGGGATTTGGCCTGGTGTGTGTGATCACCACTGTGGTCAGTGCGCAGCCAATTCAGGACATATTTTTGGATGGCTCCTGGATTAAATTAAGAGAAGGTTAAGAGGTCATATGATAGCCCTGTTTAAATATGTGAAAGGATGTCATATTGAGGAGGGAGCAAGCTTGTTTTCTGCTGCTCCAGAGAACAGGACCCGGAACAATGGATGCAAGCTACAGGAAGAGATTCCACCTGAACATTAGGAGGAACTTCCTGACAGTAAGGGCTGTTCGACAGTGGAACACACTCCCTCAGAGTGTAGTGGAGTCTTCTTCCTTGGAGGTCTTCAAACAGAGGCTGGATGGCCATCTGTCGACGATGCTTTGATTTGGATTTCCTGCATGGCAGGGAGTTGGACTGGATGGCCCTTACGGTCTCTTCCAACTCTATGATTCTATGATTCTATGATTCCTCCTAAGTCCACCCTTCAACACTCCTTTTCTGTCTCTGTGGACAACATTTCTATTCAACCAGTCCAGCAAGCCCACAGTCTTGGTTTTATCTTTGGTTCTTCTCTGTCGTGTATCCCTCAGATCCAGACCACAGCCAAGGCTTGTAGATTCTTTTTATACAACATTGCCAAAATCCGACCATATCTCTCCACTTCTACTGCCAAGATCCTGGTCCATGCCCTAGTGGTATCACGACTTGATTTGTGCAACATCCTCCTGGTTGGGCTTCCTCTTTCCCACCTCCGTCCTTTAATTTCTGTCCAGTATTCAGCTGCACACATTATCACATCTGCCCACCGCTCTGACCATATCTCTCCTTTGTTGGCATCCTTCCACTGGCTCCCCCTCCCTTTCTGTATTCAGTATAAGCTCCTGCTGTTGACGTTTAAAGCCCTCCATGGGCTGGCCCCTCCTTATTTATCAGACCTTATTTCTCTTCACCTTCTCACTAGGGCCCTCCGTTCTGGTAGTCAAGGTCTGCTGTCCCAGCCCAGGATTTCCTCTGCCCCATTTCAGATTCGCCCCTTTTCATTTGCTGCCCCTCACTCCTGGAACCTTCTTCCCTTGCGAGCAAGGGCCATCACTTCTTTAACCAGCTTCAAAAAGGAGTTAAAGACCATCCTGTTCAGAGAAGTGTTCCCAGGCATTGTGTGATTGTCACTTGCTATTTGATGTTCTTTTTGTTGCCTGTTTTATTGAACCATTTCCTGTATTGCTATGTATTTTATATGAATAATAATAATAATAATAATAACAACAATTTATTTATATCCCGCCCCTTTGAGGTCAATCGGCGTGGCTATTATCCTATTATTTCTTAAATTGTATGCCATAGGCAGGTTTACTCTTTTATATTTATTGTTTTTATGTACAGCACTGTGCAAATCTACAGCGCTATATAAATAATAATAATAATAATAATAATAATAATAATAATAATAATAATAATAATAATAAGACCCAGAGCCTCATCCTGCCATTGCTCAGCCTTAGATGCCTTTAGGATATCATTATATTTATTCTTCTTTAAAATAACTTTACAAGCTCTGACTTTCTATGTTAATTACATTAGTGGGCCACTGATGTGCAAATGTATAGCACAGCTACAAGGCTTTGGCTGCAGGGAAACACTTAACAGGTGCATGGGTTCTGGAGATTGAGAGTGTTTGGGTAGCTATTGGGATAGCTTCTAATTAACTTAATGGTTTTTTCCATAGTTCATAAATATGTACCTGAAAGCATGTATTTAGAGTTATGTCTCCTTTGGGAGAACCAAGTTCCATTGCTTGAACAGACT
>NW_024821781.1:0-1791 GCF_019175285.1 Sceloporus undulatus | reverse complement strand
TTTCCCAGCAGAGAAGGGTGCCGGGCATCCTGATGTTGGGTAGCTCCGCCTGCAAAGGCTCCTGGAGGCAGGACAAATTTTTAAACAGAGGCCCGGGGCCCGGCCCCGCCTCCATGGGCGGAGCGACCCCCAGAGACCTCAGTCTTCTTCCTGCCTAGCGCCTGGTAGGACGCATCCTTCACTTTCTCCGAAGATACTCCATTGGCTCCCCCAGACTTGGCCTGGCTCACACCTTACTCTGCCTTTCTCTCTCTTCTCTCCTTAAAAAAAAAAACAAAAAAAAAAAAACCTTTCCTTCCTCTCTTTTCCTCCTGTCCGCTCTGCCTTTCCCTTCCCCATGGCCAGCGAAGAAGAGGCCAGGCCAGTGGGCGAGCAGGCTCCCACCCAGCCCAGGCAAGCCCCGGCTTTGCCGGAAGCGCGCCCAGAGGCTACCGCCCAGGAAGGAAGAGGAGAGGTGGGAGCCGGGCCGCAGCGGGCAGAGGGAGATCCCTCACAGACCGCTGCAAGGCCCAGGGCACCACAGCCGACCCGGTCAGGGTTGGAGGCTGGAGAGCCCTTTCCGCAGCCGCGACTGCCAGGGGAGGAGGTAAGCCAACCCCCCCTGCCCAGCTTTGCTCCCTGGGGCCTCCCCAGGGAGCCGGGGGCCGCAGACTCCCCTGCGCTCCCCCAAACAACGAGCGACGGCGGCGCTCTGCGGGGCCAGCCTAGCGGAGCGCAGGGCTGGGGCGCCGGTCCCTTTGCTCCTCCGCTCTGCCACCCCCTCCTTGGATGGCCGGGCCCTTTCCTCCAGGGCCCCTCCGCGGCCGGAGGCCCAGCGGCCGAGACCGCAGGCGGCCCAAACAGCCCCCTTCCCCCCCAATGGGGGTTCCCTTGGGTCCCCCTCGCCCACCAGGGATGGTTTGGGATGGGGGGGCCCAACATCTGGCACCCGGCGGGCGCCAGCGGTCGCGCGGTCGGCCTTGCAGGCACAGACCACGTGGTCCGAGATGGGGGCCGCCATCTTGGCCACGCGGTCGGGGATGGCGGCCGCCATCTTGGTGACCCGGAAGTGGGGTCAAGAGGCCATGCGGCTCTAGATGGGGGCCGCCATATTAGGGGCGACCATGAAAGGGGGCCACCTGGCCAGGCGGCGGCAAATGGGGGCCGCCATACCGGCGACTCGGGACGCGAGTCAGCCAAGCAGGCCGAGGCCGGGCCTTCCCTGGGCCAGCGGATAGAACCATCATGCCGATCCTCATCTAATTCCGCCTATCATGGGTCTCCTCGAGAGTCCACGTCCCCAGATGACCTTCGGGCACAAAGCCCCCTAGTCTCCCAGGTCCAAAGCCGAGCCGCCAGATCCAGGGGATCGCAGAGACGGGGTTCACAGTCGGATTCAGACTCCGACAGATCTCAGGACTTTCGCCCCCCAGCCAAGAGGGCTCGATATACAGCCCAATCCAACAACCGAGCTCGATCTCCCTCTCCCCACTCCTCGGAAGACGAGGGTCCCCCGGCCAGCATAGACTCTGCGGTCTCTGAGTCCGAAGAGGGAGAGCTCTCCCAGGACGAGGGAGACTCGACCAGCGACCCTCCCATGTCCTCGCGACTCCTTAAGCCAGAGGACTATCCAACTCTAATAAAGAAAACAATGAAAACCCTAGACATCGCCTTGCCACCCCCATCTACCCCTGCTCTGGACTCGGATCTCCCCAGGGTGGGAGAAGATCTTTTTCCTGCTCCAGTCACCACGGTTCAGGAACTCCCATGCCCCTTCAACATCATGCAGGTTGTGAGGGACGAATGGAAGAC
>NW_024821780.1:0-1791 GCF_019175285.1 Sceloporus undulatus | reverse complement strand
TGCTGGTGTCTAACAAATGACTAACTTCCCCAACAGAAGAAGTGGGGTATTTTTATCTGATGTACAACATCTGCATTCAGTTCAAGGCCATGGAACTGGAGTTGCTCATGTGGTGTCCTTGCACATGTGGATTTCTGGGCTAGTGTATACTCATTTTCACCTCCTGAAATTGGTAGTAATATTAATTTGGCTACATATTAAGTCACACATTTCATTGCTCATTTAGTTGCCATACTACACACACTCAAGACATTACTCCACAGAGAGTTACACTACATAACACCGATGTAGGATCTCAACTATGAAATGATTCAGCTTGTTCATTTCAGAAGTAATGAGTTGTAAGCTGTGTAGTTACCTCCAATGGGTTCCCTTTTGGGAAGAGGCCTGAAGGCCTGATGAAACAACATTTCAAAAGCAAAGTAGCTATGAGGGCAAAGAATATGTTTTTAATTTATTTTTTATTTCTCAAATATTTGACAGATTAAACTAAACATATATCATTTAAAAAATGAGGAAACATTTTCTAGTTACCTTCTATTGTTTATGAAGTGTGCTTTAAAACATATTTACTGGGAATCAATTTGTGTAAAAGGTTTATATACCCTTAATTTTTCAGACAACTACTAATGTAATTTTAGGATACTGGGCTTACTTCAGTGTTTTAGTAAATAAGCTGTTCTTTGTTCTAAATGTCTTTCTTCTGGTATTACTTAGTTTTTATTGATTCTTTGTTAACTACTTTGGAAGCCCTCCAGGGTTAAAGAGCTAGATAGAGTTATACAAATAAAAACTTTACAAAAATGCCTTTTGATTTAACATATGCTATTAAAGACATTCCATGTTTAGTCAAATCCCAAAATGCCAGGAATTCACAGCCATTAAGGAGCCCTGGTGGCGCAGTGGTTAAATGCCTGTACTGCAGCCATTCACTCAAAACCACAAGGTTGCAAGTTCAAGACCAGCAAAAGGGCCCAAGCTCGACTAGGCGTGCTCCTTCCGAGGTCGCTAAAATGAGGACCCAGACTGTTGGGGGCAAATTAGCTTACTTGCTGTTCACCGCTATGATCTTTGGAATAGCAGTATATAAATAAAACAAATTATTATTATTATTAAGGACCGTATGGTTAACAGGGCTATGGTTATGGTAGAGTACCTGTGTTGGGGTTAGTTTCACAAAAGTTGCTTTATAAACTGAAAAACTGAGTCAAAAATCTAACTGCAGGAAAATCTATGGAAAATAAATAAACTGGTAGTACCTTTCAAACACTTTGAAGTCATTGATCAAAATGAAAACTCATATAAATCAACAATTTCATAAGAGATGTACCCTCAAATTGCTGTGTTTAATTCTCAAAAAACCACCAACATAATTTGGGGCTAATCCAATGAATAGCTTTATTATCAGCCATAGATTCTACTGCTCCATTTTTTGTTATATGGTGAAATTTGTTTGCCCAAATAGAGACAAAAACTAAAAAGGGAACTTTATAAAAAATGAACGCACTGTTATTTTGTGTGTGCGTGTCAAATCTGTGTTTTTGTGTGGGGGGCGGTTATGTATAAAATAGGGCCAGAATTCTACAAGTACTACCTAGTTGTGTTACTATGTCATAGGTAAGTAGCATTTCCTGTCCCGTCCTATCGCCAAGCATACTTTACTGGGCATCAGCCATATAAAGAGAAGAGGGTCCACTCTGCTGGTGACTGGGCAATAGTGCAATGCAGATCTGTTATGGGTGCGTAACTCCAGGTTATGCATCTGTAAATCTGATCCTGAATTCTAGCCTG
>NW_024821779.1:0-1791 GCF_019175285.1 Sceloporus undulatus | reverse complement strand
TCAATGTTGGAGAATTGCAGGGAAATCATGCATCCCATCGTTTATATGTGGAGAACTACCATGAGGCCCTTGGGGGGAGGGAGGCTGAAAACCCCAATCCCCCAAAACATTTTCATTCCCAAATCCCCACAATTACTTTATGTGATGCACCTCTACATTATTTTAGCCATGAAAGAAAAAACTCAAAATTACACTATGGATATATGAATAGACCAAGGGTGACTGGAACATCATTTCCGGTTCTTGGAAATGACAACAGTGCATCATGAGTAGGATTGGAGGGAGCCAAAAATGATGCTCCCATGGGGCCCATCCCTGCTATAACAAATATATAATTACACCTACTGCACAAACCACTGCATACATAGAGAACTTGGGAAGATCTTTTGGACTACAGCTCCCAGAATGCCCCAGCCAGCATAGCCACTAGCTTTGCACTGGCACCAATGTTGGGTGGGAAGTTCTAAAAATATGCCTTTTCCAAGCTCTGTATATATGCATTGCAAAGATGTCAAAAGTTGTATGTTTTACATACAGAGCATGTACTCTTCCATCAGAACTTAGCAGAGTTATTTCTTTGGACTACACCTCCCAGAATCCCCTAGAATTGGCCATACTGGCAGGGGGTTTCTGAAAAATTCAGAAGTTCAAATAAGTAATGGTTCCAGATTCTGTGCATAGGCTTTGTAAAGTGAAGTTCAAGTGTTCAACATCTGTAGAAAAGGCCTTATTGACTGTGTTGTGACTTATTTAATGTAACCTGAAAGCAACACAGAAACAGTCCTTCCTTATGGTGGCACCAACCCTCTGGAATGGCTCCCCCCATTATTTATGAGGCACCAACAGTACTGTGTTTCCAATGGTTATGAGGAACAAGCACCTTTTTTTTCAAGAAGCCCCTCGCTTTGTTATTGTGTGCCTTCGAGTCATTTCCAACTTATGGCGACCCTAAGGGGGCCCTATCATAGGGTTTTCTTGGCAAGTTTTTGCAGAAGGTGTTTGTCATCCTCTGAGGCTGAGAGAGTGTGACGTCCCCAGGATCACCCAGTGCATTGTATATGGCTGAGCTGGTATTCAAACCCTGGTCTCCAGTCTCCTAGTCCAACACTCAAATCACTATGCCATGCTGGCCCAGTGTCTCACTACTGACACATATTCAATAGTCATCTGTGTGTTTGCATGCACATTTTATGGTTTCTGATTTCTGTACTTCTGGAGTTGGTTTTAAGATACTTTTTAACACAGTGAATTACTTTGACGTTTCTTATAATAGTGTGGCATAAGTGTTCTAAATAAAATAAACAAGGATATAAGCTGGGTGACAGACATTGCAGACTTTTTGTCTGGTGAAAACATGTTCATTGCAGCTACAGTTTCTTGTTGATTTGTCCAGTAATGAATCTGTACTGAATTTGTACAGTTCCCTGAGTCTCTTAGGAAAAGGTACAGAAAGTGCTGGAAGAACTGTTGCCCAGAAATTTTGCACATCCTTGAGTTTGACAGATATAAAGAAACTGCATTCTTTGAAATCCTGGCTACAGAGTGACAAATAGATGCTGTATTCATACATTTGTCCTATTACAGGGGAAGTGGCTTTGTTTATGCTCCAAGGTCTCTTGAAATCTGGCTCTTTTTCGTATTTCTTGGAAGTAGTCCCTGAAAGAACATTGCAACAACAACAACAACAACAACGATATATTATTCAACTCTGCCAGGCATCTAAACACGCTTAGGATTGTGGTTTTGTTGTTGTTGTCTATCTATCTATCTATCTATCTATCTATCTATCTA
>NW_024821778.1:0-1791 GCF_019175285.1 Sceloporus undulatus | reverse complement strand
GGCATACAGTGGCGTAGTGGTTTGAGCATGGACTACGACTCTGGAGACCAGTGTTCAATTCCCAACTTGGCCATGAAACCCACTGGGTGACCTTGGGCAAGTCACACTCTCTCTGCCTCAGAAAGTAAAACCTCCTCTGAACAACTCTTGCCAAGAAAACCCCATAATAGGTTCACCTTAGGATCACCATGAGTCAGAAATGACTTGAAGGTACACAATACACACAGGATTTATACAGAAACTGTGGAGCATCATACTAGGGCACATGCCACTGCCACCAGAATAGCTTCAATTGGTTACTTTTTTAAAAAATGTCTGAGAGCTTGCATTAATGAAAAGCAATGTAGCTTTAGGCTCAGAGAATTATGTGGCAGGTGTGCAAAACCAGCTCATTAGAGAAGTGCAGGGTTGCAGAACTGAACGCATATTTCACATTGGGGTGTTATGCACAGCCCGGCAAATCCAGAATGAAAAGAATGTCAGGTCCCCCCACCCCACCCAAAAAGATCAGGAGAAAGCCAAAGGGATGGATTTTGCTAAGCCTGCATAGCTTCTCCTTAGAAAGTCATCCCTTCTGCAGCCTTGAACTGAATGCAGATGTTTTGTATTAGATGAAAAATACCCAAGTGCTTTCATAGGGGGATGTACACATATATAAGGTGCCTACAAAAATCCCATATATGTAACCATCTCTGAGGCTTGTACCACATTAGTTTATCTGAGGAAAGAGACTGTAATTCTCAGATCATAGACTCATAGAATTATAGAGTTGGAAGAGACTGCAAGGGCCATCCAGTCCAACCCCCTGCCATGCAGGAAATCTCAGTCAAAGCATCCCCGACAGATGGCCATCCAGCTCCTGTTTAAAGACCTCCAAGGAAGGAGACTCCACCACTCTCCGAGGGAGTGTGTTTCACGGTCGAACAGCTCTTACTGTCAGGAAGTTCCTCCTAATGTTGAGCTGGAATCTCTTTTCCTGCAGCTTGCATCCATTGTTCCGTGTTCTAGTCTCTGGAGCAGCAGAAAACAAGCTTGCTCCCTCCTCAATGTGACATCGTTTCAAGTATTTAAACAGGGTTATCATATCACCTCTTAACCTTCTTTTCTCCAGGCTAAACATCCCCAGCTCCCTAAGTTGTTCCTCATAGTGCATGGTTTCAAAGCCCTTCACCATTTTAGTTGCCCTCCTTTGGACATGCTCCAGTTTCTCAACATCCTTTTTAAATTGTGGTACCCAGAAATGGACACAATATTCCAGGTGGGGACAGACCAATGCAGAATACATTGGTGCTATTACTTCCCTTGAGACACTAGACTTTTATTGATGCAGCCTAAAATCACATTGGCCTTTTTAGCTGCCGCATAATACTGTTGACTCATGTTCAACTTGTGGTCTATTTGTTCATACTAAATTAAATTATTCAGTCCCCTTGCCTCGTTTGTAATGCTAAACCAAACCAGCTACTTCCCAAGGCAGTGTGAAATCCCATTGATGTATGTATGGTCCAAAGGCCATTTCCTTCCTTACAAAAGGAATATTGCTAAAACATTATTTTCTACACAGAAAATGCTGTTTCCTGTGCAGAAAATATTGTTTCCTATGCAAATCAGTAAGTTTTGCACAGGATGAATCACCAGTCACAGCATTTTATGCACAGGAAGCAACACTTTCTGTGCAGAAAACACTATTTCTGCATAAAATTATTTATCTATTCAGAAAATGATGTTTTCTGCACTGAAAATATTTCCTGTGCCAAATAACCCCATGCAAATTTTGCACACAGTTAGTCC
>NW_024821777.1:1720-1791 GCF_019175285.1 Sceloporus undulatus | reverse complement strand
GAAGGATGAGTGAAGATGATTAAAGATTTGGAAACCAAGACTTGACCACAATACAAAATATATACCTTTAT
>NW_024821777.1:0-1620 GCF_019175285.1 Sceloporus undulatus | reverse complement strand
CTCTGGTCAAGCCTCCGCTGGAATCCTGTGTCCAGTTCTTGGCAGCACGATTCAAGAGGATGTGGACAAGCTGGAATAATGTCTCCAGAGAAGGATGAGTGAAGATGATTAAAGATTTGGAAACCAAGACTTGACCACAATACAAAATATATACCTTTATTGGCCACCCAAAATGGGAAAAAAGTTGCATCGTGCAAAGTTTCAAAGCTTCACTGGCTTCTTCGTCCGGCAGATATGCTAAGATATTGAATTATATGACATTGGCGGCCAGAATCTTAATAGCATCGAAATGGAAAGAGAGTTCAATCCTTTTGGTGCAAGATTGGTCATTAAAACTATTGGAAATGGCTGAAAGAGACAAATGGATATGTCTCAAGCATTTGTTTATTTATTTATTTATACACCGCCTTTCTCCCAAAACGGCTCTCAAGATAAAACGCCTTTAAAACAATTTTTAAAAACCAATTTAAAATAAGAGCATTAAAACAGTATAAAATTAAGGTTAAAAACTTACAAAAGTGAAAATGCATTATTTAATACATCTACCCCATATAAAAGCCATGAAACCTGAAAGCCTAGGGAAACTTGTCAGTATTTGGGAACTAGAAATGAAATAGTTAATTAACATGTTGGGAGAAATGTCAACTGTTGGTTTTCAGGATTAAGTAAGAGAAGCTTTGTATAGTTCTTCAGAATTTGGGATGATCCATATATTTAAGATAGATCCAAAAATCATTTGCATATAAGTAACAGCATTGATTCTACATTCTAGGTGCAGCCTTTATTATTATCTATTATCATGTGTATATAAGAAAGGAACATTACCAGAAATATGTATAAACACCAAGCATAGATATCTTAGGAAGGAGAGAAAGAATGAAAGAAATTCTTATTATATATTTTATGTCATTTTGTATTTCATGTCATGTTTATGTTATGTTTTAGGTTACAATAAACAAATAAATAACTGTTGTTGTGTGCCTTCAAGTCATTTCTGACTTAAGGCGACCTTATCAGGAGGTTTCTTGTGACATTTCTTCAGAGGGGCTTTGCCTTGATCATCCTCTGAGGCTGAGAGAGTGTAGCCTGACTACGGTCACTCAGTGGCTTTCATGGTTGGGCTACGATTCGAACCCTGGTCTCCAGAGTCATAAAGCAGTGCTCAAATCACTCTGTGATGGAGCCACAGGCCTACATGCTGCCTCTGATGTTACTCAGGCCCTGTACACACCGGCCATTAAGGCCGACATAGGGGCAGTGTCAGGGCACAGTGTCCTCACAATGCATGCCCAACTCTGCCTCTCAGGACGCCCTGATGCCATGTGCTGATCCACATGACGCAGCCCCAAACGAGTGCTGCATAGCTGTGGCAATGCAGCTATGGTGCCCTTTCGAGGGTGCAAAAAGGAGCTGCGTTTTGCGGCTCCTTTTCACACGCTTGAAAGTCCAGATCACGGCCACGGGGTGAGCCTGCCGCAGCCCTGATCCATCGCAAAAAGGGGCGACTGCAGGCTGTCCCTTATGGGTGGTCTGTGGACTCCTCAGTTAAGATGATAGTGAAGGATCTCAATGCAGGCAGAGGCCATTCCCCTTCTTGCTCATATGGACAAAGGGCAATAA
>NW_024821776.1:906-1792 GCF_019175285.1 Sceloporus undulatus | reverse complement strand
TACTCTTTTTCTGTCTTTGGCCAGGCATCTGGGGAGACTTTTGGGGATGACTATTCCTTCCTTCCTACTTTCTCTCACCTCCAGACATAAGAGTGAGGGGGAAACAGTGGCTTGGACGATGCTCCCTTTAATGCTCAGATGTACAGCTTTGACTCTTTAGGATCTGGTCCAGTTCTTTCTCCTCTGCCCTTCCCCTCCCCAGCCCTTAAAGCGTAAAAAGCGGTGTCCAGCCGCATTATTTCGAGGGTGTGGATGCACCTTGGACAAAATGAGGAACAGGCGGCAAAAGGGACTGGCACCCCTCTTTGGGGAAACTGAGGCAGGGGAGCCACACTTGTCCCTGGGCTGCTTCCAGAGGCTCAGCCCCGCGGGTCCTGGGCTGCCATGGAATTCTGGGAAGGCTCGCTTCTTGGGGCGCCAGACAGGAGCCTTCTTTCGTTCTTCCCTTCCTTCTTTCATTCGCTTCCTCTTTCTTTCTTCTCCTCTTCTTGACTTCGTCCCTTAGTTCTTTCCTCCGTTCTGTCCCTCTTCATTTCTTCGTCTCTTCATTCTTTCCTACAATTCTTCTCTCCCTCCCTCCCTTTTCTTTCTTTTTCATTTCTTTCATCCCCTGCCTCCTATCTATCTATCTATCTATCTATCTATCATCTTTCTTTCTTTCTTTCTTTCATTCATCCATCCATCCATCTATCTATCCATCTTTCCATCTATCTATCTGTCTATCATCTATCTTTCATCTATCTATCTATCTATCTATCTATCCATCCATCCATCCATCCATCCTTCTGTCTATCTATCATCTTTCTTTCTTTCTTTTATCCATCTTTCCATCTATCTATCTGTCTATCATCTATCTTTCATCTATCTATCTATCTATCTATCTATC
>NW_024821776.1:0-896 GCF_019175285.1 Sceloporus undulatus | reverse complement strand
TATCTATCTATCTATCTATCTATCTATCTATCTATCTATCTATCTTCCTTCCTTCCTTTCTTCCTTCCTTCCTTCCTTCCTTTCTCTGGTGCCGGAACAAACGATCCTTCCTAGCATTCCGTAGCCCTGTGCTCCCAAAGCGGGTTCTTTCTGCGGTGCGGATGGAGCCCTGCTGCCTTGCTCCTCGGCCAACCTGTCCGGCTCCGATCCCTCCCTCCCTCCCTCCCTCCGGGGCCAGTCCCCGCCCAGCCTTGCCTTGCCTTGCTCTGCTCTGCTGCCCGGGACCCAGCAGCCCTGACCCGGCCGCCCTGCCAGCGCCTTCCCCGGCAGCAGAAGCAGAAGCAGCAGCCCCCGCTCCTCTCTCTCTCTCTGGGAGTCTCTGCCGCCGCCTTGGGAGCCCAGCCTCCTTCCCACGAAGGCCTCCGGTCCCCCCTCCCTTCCTCCCTTCATCCTTTCATTGATCCCTTCATTAATTCATTCGCTTTTCCCTTCATTGATCCCTTCATTTTTCCTTTCGTTCTTGCCTCCGTTCCTTCTTTCACTCTTCCCTTCGCTCTTCTCTTCTCTCCTTTCTTTCTTTTTCTTTCCTTCCTTCCTTCCCTTCCTCCCTCATTCTTCATTCTTCCCTTGTTCTTTCCTCCTCTTCTTACTTCGTACTTTCCTTCACTCCTCCCTTCCCTTCCTTTTCCTTTTTTCTTTCTTTCTTTCTTTTCTTCTTTCCTTGCTCTTTCCTCTTTCCCTTCCCTTCCCTTTCTTTCTTCGTTTATCTTCCTTCCTTCCTTCCTTCCTTCCTTCCTTCCTTCTTCTTTTCTTTCCCTTCCTTCCGTTATTTATTTCCTTCCTCCTTCCCTCTTTCTTTCCTTCTTCCTTCCCTTCTTCCCTTCTCCTTCCCTCGC
>NW_024821775.1:0-1792 GCF_019175285.1 Sceloporus undulatus | reverse complement strand
TCTGGTGCCACAATAAACTCCAGTTCCCAGGATTCCCTAGCACTGGGCCAGGGCAGTTAAAGAGGTCTCAGATTGGATTATTGCTGCAGTGTGTTTTGGACTTTAGTGACCCTTGGCAAGTCACACTCTCTCAGCCTCAGAGGATGGCAATGGCATTTGCTCTCTGAAGAAACATACCAAGGAAACCGCATGATAAGGTTTCCTTAGGGTTGCCATAAGTTGAAAACTACTTGAAGACAGAAATGAAGAACAGAGGAAAGTCTGCAATTATTTCACAGGTTGTACATGGGAATGAGAGACAGTGGGGTGCAGTGGTTTGAGTGTTGGGTTACAACTCTGGAGGCCAGGGTCCAGTGCCCCACTCCTCCATGAAACCAGCTGGGTCCCTTGGGCAAGAAGTCACACTCTCTCAGCCTCAGGGAAGGCAATGGCAAACCTCCTCTGAACAACTCTTGCCAAGAAAATCCAAGGAGACACTCCCCAGAAGTTGGCAATGACTTGGAGCCACTCCACAAAAAACTACAAAGCCTCAAGAAAGAAACAGCGTGGTTTAGTGTCAGGAGCATTGGACTATGACCCTGGAGACCAGGGTTCGAATGCCCTCTTGGCTACAGAAACCCACTGAGTGAACTTAGGCAAGTCACACTCTCTCAGCCTCAGAGAGAGGCACTTACAAAACCACTTCAGGACAAATCTTCCCAAGAAAAACCTGTGAAGGACTTCCCTTAGGGTCGCCATAAGTCAAAAACAACTTGGAGGCACACAATGACAAGAGCAGTAACACCACTAACACAAGGCAACTAAGGATAAAGAAAGACAAAGAAAGAAAGAAAGAAAGAAACAAAGAAGACATGGGAGTTGTAGTCCTTGGTTCAGAGGGATTAGAGGGGCCTTACTGCAGGGCAGGACCCCTCCTCTTTCTGGCCCTGTGGATGCTGGGAGATCCAGTCCAGGAAATACACTGTAAATCCCATTGGCAAGATAAAAGGCTACTGCTGCATTTCAGATCCAGTTTGCCCCAAATCCTTTATGAGTCCAGAAACCCCTTTGTTAGGAAGCGAACATCGAATATCTCAGGAAGGCCCTATATCTCCCAAGGCCCCCTCCCTCCAGGATCTCCTTCCACTCTTCCCCTCAGTCTCTCTCTCTCCCTGAAGGCCTCAAATGTCAACTGCCAAGCGCTCAGGCAGAGGCAGCCATTTTGTGTTCTGGTGGCCATTTTGTGCTGCTTGTGACTGTCTGTGGAGAATGTTCCAGAACCGTTTCTGAGGCCTTAGTTGAACAGAGGCTTCTCTTTCTCTCCTGAGCCTCCAGAGTCATGAGGAGGCCAGGCTCCTTGGGCCAAAAGGAAGGAAGTGTGTCTCCTTGTGTGACTTTTGTGTCTCTTTTCTGAGAGTGTTTTGTTATTTCACAGCTCTGTTCCTTCTGGGGAACAAGGGTTTTAAAAAGGATCAGAAATGGGAGGATAGTTTTAATACACACATTATTATTATTATTATTATTATTATTATTATTATTATTATTATTATCGTTATTCACAAACATTGGGCTTTGGCTTCTAAGAGGAGGCTAGTCCCCTAAAAAAGGCCAAAAGTGGCAACTTTGGGAGGTTTTAAAGTCTCCTCAGTTTCCTTATTAATAGATTTTCAGGCAAGAAGGAAGGAGACAGACCACAATAACTCATATTACCAAGAATGAAACAAACAAACATAGAAACAGCAAACAACAAGAAGAATAAGGATTAGAAACCAACTGATTATATTTTAAAAAAGCAAAACCATTTTTTACAGGA